>NC_072731.1:257429539-257657515 GCF_026930045.1 Uloborus diversus
AAAGCGTTCACTTTATTATAAATGCACTTTCTTTAAAAATTATTAAATGACAGTATTTTTTCTGGACTAACACATAGTAGCTGGCTCTGCATTTCAACTCTAGAGCTTGAATGAGTCAACTTGTGATGATTTAAGACATCAACCAAAGAGGTGAAACAAAAAGTAATTTTGTATAACGTTCGGTAAAAAAACTACTGAATGGTCGATGCTCTACATTTTTAGAAAAAGTACTAGTGTATCTAAAACAGTACCCATTACAAATTTAAGTCTAAAATTAAAATAAATAAAGAAATTTTTAAATTAAGTCTTAATATGATAAACACTTACCAAATTATAAAACTTTAATTTAAATTAAAAAAACTACTTAGCGAACAACTTTTAAAAAACAGAAAGTTTTCGGAAGAGGAGTCAAGAGAACCCGTAATTTCATGCTTACCTTGATCTAAATTATGCTATAATTATCTGTAATAAGATCCTTATTAAATATGCATGAGATCCGCAACGTCTTCGAAATTTAGTTAATTTCCTACTTATTCGAAAATCTTTGAGGCGGATTATTTGGGAAGTTTAATGCACTGGAATAATTCTAATACCATAATTAGATGCATCAAATGCTTCTGTGGATTATGAAAACAAACTAACTCTGAGAAAATAAATATCTTTTTCACAATACAGTTGTTAAGAGATTATTTTTCCTTGTTGGACTATTTTTCTTCCATCGGATACTTTACTTCGCTTCAACATTGTTAATGTTTTTCATTTTAAGCCATTGTTGAGGATATTCGCACCAATGCATAAATGCAGTTAAAAGCAACAATGCTTTTTAGAGCGACTGTTACTTACTTTTGTTAATATTTTAAATGTGTTGCTGTTAATAATGTAATTGTCACTAAGAAGCAGGGTTCGTGATTTTTTTGTTGATTTAAAAAAATATAAAAAGTCAGATTTTTTATTTAAATCGGATTTTTTTAAAAATTTAAATCGGATTTCTTTGATTTTTTTAAAATCTTCAAAAAAATTGTGAGTATTAAATATTTTACTCTTATTAACATAATCTATTTCATATCATAGATGGAAAAGCAATTTTTTAGCTATTTTTAATTTCATGTCAGTAGATATTTTTTAATAATACTTTGATCAGAACAGTTTTAACACAAATGCATGATTCAAATTAAATTTAATGTTTACTCCCCCCCCCCCAGCTCCCAGCTACAACCACCAATCCTTCAACTTAATTTTCATACTTTTTAGAAAAAAAGATTCTTAAAACTTGGCAGTTTTCTATGTTTATCAGCTTAGAGTCAACAAAAGTTCTGAAATTGATTCATTGTTCAATTGGGATGGAGAAGGCAAAAAAAAAAAAAAAAATAAAAAATAAAAAAAAAATAAAAAAAAATAAATAAATAAATAAAAAATAAATAAATAAATAAATAAATAAATAAATAAATAAATATTAATTTGAATTTTTGGCATCTTGAATTCAAATTGTGTATGTATTGAATGTATTTTTCCACGGAGAAGGTGCATAATATGCTCATTGAAGCCACTCGCCACCAGGTGGCACTGCAGAGTAGCAACTTCTGCCCCGTTCAACCGATTGTCATGAAAATCAGTATAATGATGTATTTTTTTGTTGGCGTAGCAACGCGCGTCGGATACAGCTAGTATACAATATTTTTCAAAGATTTTTCAATATGATAAGACGTAATTGTGTTTTACGCTTTGCAAAAAGATAAGGTTTCCGTAATTATTTTCATTTTTAGTGTAAAATAAGAAGTTGAACAATTACTTTTCTTGATTATAAGATATTTATCATGTTGTATGAGAAACACTGCAAATTTTATTTGGTTCTGAACAATTAATTTTGGAGTAAAAGCAATATTGAAAGAGTTTGACACCTGTTACACACACAGAAAGAGGGATCTATGTAGTTTTGCCAGTTGGAGTTAAGATTGCATAATGCAATGTTGGTAAATTTATAGCCACTCATTCTAAAAATACAAAATTTATTTACAAAAATAAAATCAACTGATTTAAACCAATGATTTTGTTAAAAAAAATCAATTGATTAAAATCAACTGCTATAAATCAATGATTTAAAAAAAAACACTTGATTTAAATCATG
The DNA here is from genome assembly GCF_026930045.1 of Uloborus diversus. NCBI lineage: Eukaryota > Metazoa > Arthropoda > Arachnida > Araneae > Uloboridae > Uloborus > Uloborus diversus. The sequence continues at coordinate 257,431,665 of NC_072731.1, forward strand.
ATTTTAATCACGATTTAAATCAAGCAGATTTAAATCAACGACCCCTGCTAAGAAATACGGTAAAGTTAAAGTTATAACGAAGGAACTTTTAACTCTCAATCAGTATTTTCAAAAAAAAAAAAAAAAAGACAGAGTAAGTGCTAAACGTTTACTAGATGCTGAAACTAAATGCATTAAAACATTCTTGTGACGCGAAAATACAGTTTATTGGATCACCGGTTAATCAGGCCAGAAACTAATTCGAATCAACTTTGAAAGAACCGAAACAATTCCCATTACACAAGCCTAGTATTATTTGCTTAGTAGGACTAAAAATCCGTTTAGTAGGACCAAGAAGCATGAGAAAAAATTGTAAAAAACCAGAAATCACCCACTTGAATCCGGTTTTAAGCGGGTTAACGATTTTTAAAGTTAGTGCAATTAAAATTAATCCTAGCAATATTTTCAGGAAAAGAATGCTTAACGAAACTTCCACTGCATGGCGACACTGTTCCAGCAGAGGTCAAAAACATTTGAAATTTCAAATTTATTCAGTTTAGTTAGCGCGTACAATTAAATGTAATTTTTATCTTCAAAAACGTTTATAGTTACAATACATTTACCGGTCACCCTGAATATTGCTCCAGGAATTAACTAGTATGTTGTGGCCATCACGAAACTTTCTTCTATATCTTTCTTATAATTCTGATCCCTCCCCATGCTTAACGAGGAAGCAATATTCCCAACAAAAACAAAATTACGCATGCAAAAACTTGGCGACCATCCCAATGTCTGAATTATTACAAAAGCAAAGCAAAGAGCGAAAATTGAAAGTTATTTTTAAAGCCTTGCTTGAATTAATTACAAATATTTTATTTGTTAACAAACATAAGATGGCAACAGTTAAAAATTTTAAATCATTGAGATAATATTTCCGATCATTTCCATACAATTAAAATCACGAGAAATACGCAGACGACAATCTATTACGATTTATCTTTCTTATTGTTGCATTAATAAAGCTATTTTTATTCAAAAAAAAAAAAAAAAAAAAAATCAACACCTCTTGGAGCGATCGGCGTCAAAATTGAACCAAAGCCTGTTTACATATGGATTCACATATATTCCAAATTTCAACCAGAACGTAGCATTACTTCTTGAGATAGGGCACTCACAATGGAAAAAAAGAACGGGCGATTGCGCTACCCCCCTTTTTAGCTGTTGACACCAAAATAAAATCAGCTCTTATACCCACTAAGGGCGACTCGCCGATAAATTTTTCTTTCATTCCGTTCATTATTTCTTGAGATAAAGCAGTCACAATTGACGACAAAAAAACGTTCTATAGCTCAACCCCCATTTGAGTTATTGACACCAAAATTGAATCAGCACCTGTTCCTGTTAATGGCAACATATGGACCAAATTTTGTTTGATTCCGCCAGTTACTTCCTGAGGTATAGCAAGCACGCGTAACTCAAAAAACGTCCCATTGCTCCACCCCCCTTGGAGGAATTCACGCCAAAAACCAATGGGCACAAGTTCCCATAGGAGCACATATGTGTACCTAATTTCGTTCGATTTCATGCGGTAGTTTTTGCTGTAGAGCGGCCACAAAAAACTGGTCACACACAGACATGACACACACACACACACACACACACACACACACACACACATACACACACACAGACAGACAGACATTTTCCAAAAATAGTCGAAATGGACTCAGCACACCTCAAAACGTTCGAATCCGTCAAAATTTGAAATTCGAAAATTTGCACGATTCCAATACTTTCTTCTATATATTAGATACAGAAGAAAGTAAAAATGTGATGGAACTTTGTTTACGATGAAATGTTACTCCCTTGATTAAGCATAAACCTTAAGTATCTCTGAAGATGAAGTTATCTAGCTGTCATACAGTTTTACGAGGGAGTTTCTAAAAATAAGGCAATTAGAGCTCTGACGGTTATGCAGATTATCTGTATGAAACAGAATCATACTGAAGATGACGATGATTATCGGAACTTGCAAACGGTACAGATGGATGGAGCTGGGTGTCCACTAACATGATAAAGTGTCATTTAGAAGATGGATGTGTTGACGGAAACATGTCCAGCCAACAAAAAAAAAAAGAAGTTTGATAAGGTTTTTAAGTCGAGAGCTGTTGGACCACACTTCTTACAGTCCCGACCTCAAACCAAGTGATTTGTCTCTCTTTGGACAACCGGTGTTGTGGTTCAGCAAGGCATCTTGATGTGGTTACACATTCTTGACGATGCTTTCTTAAATGTTGTGCCTTTAACTATTACTTTAAAGGTCCAAAGAGTTGGAAGTCAATTGGTGCGTGGTCGGGACTGTAAGGAGGGTGAACCAATACTTCCCAATGCAAAAACCTTACCGCACTTCTTGGTTTCATTGGTGGGACATGCTTCCTTTTAACGAAGTCATATTCCGACATTTTGTCCTGTTAGTGGACACTCAGTTCCATCCAGTGGTCCCGTTTGAAAGCTTTGAGCATCTTTGATATATTCAGTGTGATTTTTATTCATACAGAAAATCTGCACACCGGTCAGAGCTCTTGTTACCTTACTTTTTGAAACCTTAGGCATTTTTCTTTTCACGGAAGAAGGACTTAGTTGTAGTTGGACAAACCATCATTTTGTACACGCAAGTGATAGATATCATATTTCACTAAAAATATTTTTAAAAGATAATAAACAACACATTTTTGCTTAAGATATCACACATACGTTTGGGATTTCTTATGCAGCAGAATTCTGTTCATTACCTTTTCAAATTATTGATTTAAATTAAATATATTAGCTAAGCTATGACGTTCAGGACAAGTTGGCTAGTCTTCTTATGTAATGGCCCTATAAAAGCCACGCAAAAACACATGATTGAAAAAAAAAAGACAATTACAATAGCGGACCTTATTCTGGATACTTTAATTTTTTGAAATAATACATGTTCTAATACTGTAATATGGGTTATTAGATTTTTTTTACTTAAATCATTTATTTATAACTTCTCTAATATGTATGTATTTATTTTATGTCAATATTATATGTTTTTTTTTTAATTTTTATTATTAAACAATAGCAAAAGTTACAATAACAATAATAAAATATAAGTTCACAATATAAAATCAACGTTTTATAATCAATAATAATTAATATCAATTGTAATTAATAATATTATTATTATGAGTAAAATTTTTATCGGTGCCGAAGCTTATTATCTAAGTAAATCAAACTTAATTTAAAAACGATTTTTGTTTACAGTTTGCATTAAATAAATAAATAAAATACAGATAATACTCACAAGAAATAAATACATACATATCAGAGAAGCTATAAATTAATTATTTAGGGTAAATAAATAAATCCAATAATTCATTATACAATGTTTAATGATGAAACTGAAAAAAATAAATGAAATAAAGTTTCCAATATTAAGTCCACTAGTGTAAATAAAGAAAGAAAAATAACTTAATATTCTTGAAATTCTGCAATACACGATATTAGATAATAAGCAAATTATGCATTTTCACTGCACAGTTGTTAGGCAAAAATATTTTTTATTGCAGAACAAACTGTACTGTAACATAAATTTTCCAATTTATAAGTTGTGTGCCTTTTAAGTGAAAGAAAAAACTAGCTGAGCCAGTGTGCATTCACTGCTAATTTTAAGAATTGCAGTTCGGGAATGAAAAGCGTCATGCAAGCAGACGACGTGAAGTCGTCGTGGCGTGAAATTTGCACCACGAATAAAGATACATTATCAGCGAAGATGTCAAAGTAGGAATTTCTTGCGGAGAAGTTTTGTTCCTATTTTCGCTGATTACCTTCAAAAACAATAGTATAGTGAATAACAGAAAATATTCTTTTTTTATATACATCTTTGCATTTATTTTTACGTTGGAAAAACTACGTGTTGGTTTTTCCCTAGGAGGGGAGATTTTTCTTTACTAATAGTTTAAACAAATAATGAGAAAATATGAATGCATGTTTGGGTGTATGTGTTTTTTTATTCGTCAGGAATTTTTTGATCGATAAAAACATTCTCGATGTAATTGACTTCCAAATTTTTTTTTTTAATTTTTTTATTGAAAAAAATATGAATTTGTTTGTATATGACATTGAACAAAATTTCGCGTACTGTCAAGTTTTCATCATTTTGAAGTTCGTAAAACAATAAACGAAACAACATAAGTTCAAAATTCATGAAGAGTAAAATGCTATAACTCATGTTTTAAGCAAAAAAAGTTTCCAATGCTCAAATGAATTCGTTAATTCTTAGTCAATTAAAATATTCCTTCGAAACAGACATCGATATAAATAACACAAAGAATAAATATGTTTGTGCTAATGTATTGTATGTACCTTATACAAATCCACAGTTTAACGTCGGATCTCGATCAAATTTGACAGTGAGGTACTAGGGCACCCGAAAAGGAACATAGGGAATTATCGAATGCCGAAAAGAATCGAACCGGTCGAATTTTAATTTTAAAACCCGAAAATGCCATAAAAGGTTCTTTCTACCCAAAATAATAATCCGATTTTCTTGATTCAAGTCCTATTCGAAAGTCCGCGAAAAAACCTCTAATGATGATTTACTTTCTTCGAAAAAAGGAAAAAAAACAAGGTTATAAATTCACGTGGAAAACGTTATAAGCATTTTTAAGCCGAATGGAACAACAAAGTCAAATCGGAAATTTATTGTCTTCCAAATAGCTCAATTTAAATTAGCAAGAATAAACACATTGAGAAGAAAGATCTGTTACCATTCTTTCCACGACTGTGAATAAACAAAATGCTTGCTTTTGCATTGAGGTTAAATTTTCTAATTTCTTTTTGTGCTAGGAAATGTTCAAAGATTTTAGTTGTATCAATGGAGCATTGCGTTTAATTTATTCCGGTGTTTTTGATTTGCCGTTAACGATATTTAATAAACATTATTTTGACGGGGAATTTTACAGTACTTTTCTTTTATATTATTTAAGCCGAATTGTTGAGCACGTGTCACTTGACAAAACTTTCATTTAAGAGGTACACCGTGCAAAACTGGACAATGCAGCTAATCTATAAATAAAACAGACTTTATATTTGTATTTATGTATGTTTCCTATACAAATCCACAGTTTACGTCAGATCTCAATCAAACTTGGCGGGGAGGTACTTGGGCAGCTAAGAAGGAACGTAGGGGGATTTTCGAATGCCAGAAAAGGGTACCGAACCATTCGAATTTAAATTTTAGGACCCGAAAATGGCGTTTTTCAACAATATAAGGGCGAAAGAATGCACGCAAAACTTAGAATACAATATACATAGAAATCACTGATTTTTCTTCATCAGATAAAATTTGTTGCAATGTTCCAAGGTAATTAGAAAGTGATTAATAACGGTTTTTAACAAATCTCCCGCTAAAATGCAGGTAAGCCTTCAATTAGAAATCCATAGCTGATCATGGTTACTATAAAACAATGTTTCATTAAAATTTGTAGTGTTAATAAAATCATTGCGAAGAATGATCTGCTGGCATTTTTTTTTTCTCGAATACGAAAAAATAGATTCCGGTTTTTATTTTGAGGCTTTTCCTGTAATCGGGGGGACTTAAAATTTTTCCTCTATGGTTGTTTTTTTAGCGATTTGTTGGGAAATTTTACAGATTTTTTTTTTCGTTCAAGCCTTTAACACGCTTTATTTGACGTAACTTTTTTTTTCGAGGTTTACTATGCAAAGCCGGTCAATGCAGCTGGCTACAAATAAGAAAGAATGATGTGTGACAGGGGAAAGAAATCTATGCTTGCACCTTTACGGCACGTATGATACCTAATAAGTACAAGAAATACAAAGGTGGGGGGGAGGGGCATCCCTGTTGCGGCAATTCTCCCGGATTTAGCCTAAACGAAAAACTTTCATAAACCTCTTTGCTTATAAACCATTCTGTAATTATTTTAAGAGAAATTTATAAAGTTATTTATAGTTAATGCTCATTCCTGTCTTCACTTTTTAGTAAAATATTAAAGCATTTAAACTTTAGAGGAGTCTCAGTGGAAAATGAACATTTCCTGCGATTTTATGAATTAAGAAGCGGAAATGAAGCGGCACAGACATTCCCCCCTCTCCCTCCCGGACTAAGACATTTCGACGTTCCCTTTAGTGGGTTGGTTATGGTTTCGGCTTCCAACAAATCGTGAAATGTAATGAAGTGAATCATTGTATAGATTTTTAGGTGTTCTTTGAACGCCTTCCGAGTATATAACTGCTTGCTCTTTCTTTGCTGGATGGAATTTCATCGGACGAAACTCAAAGAAATTTCTAATAAGAAGAAATAAGATTAGTACATCGAATACTAAATATATTTAGATAGATATTAGAGCATAGAATTAAGATCCTTCGTTTTCCATGTGCGGTCAATTATGTGTGCGTGTGTGTGTGTGTTTTTAAGAATCAAATACCAATACATATCCAAATTGGAAAAAAGGTATAATAATTATCTGTTGTAAAAAATGCATTTATTGTGAATCGAAAACTCTCATTTTGGATGCCTTTTGACTCATTTGCTCAATTTTTCCCACTGAAAAAGGAGTTCCTTGTAGCGCCAAAACACGTGTTTGCAGTAATCTGCAGTTTGTGCAATTAAGCGTTATTATATCTTTTACGTTTATTTGCACAAATTGCAATTTACCGTATTGCATGCATGCGATCTGCGCTTGTGTGCAGTGAGTTATTTAATCATGTTTGGCACTGATAATATTAGATAAGATAGATAGGTAAGATAAAATTTATTAACAAACGAAATACACATACATAACAATAAGCAAAATTAAAAAAGTAAAGTTAAAAAACTTACAAATTATAAAACATAAATTACAAACGTCATAACAAAACTAAGAAAATCTTGACTATAGTTCAACATGAGTTAGTAATAAATTCAACACTAAAGAGCGCCAAAGGCACTGTCCGCAGTGTTTTTTAATTGGTTTAGTATGGAGTACAAACACAAATATGTATTAACAGTAATATTTACAAATTAATTTTACACTAGTAAAAATTTTACACAGAACAATTATTGGACTGTTTGACTCCAGGAAAAAAACACAATAACTCGCATTGAAACATTCAATAGTATAAAAAATACAATACAAAATCCACCCCCCCCCCCGGTTGGCAAGTCAGTATATTTTATCAGCTAAAAGTTAATTATTGATAGAATGTCATTATTTTGTATATATTCATTGACCCCTTGTTTATATTTTTTGAAGCTCTTCTCATTCCTAACATCTTCCGTTAGTTCATTAAACAGCCGCGGTGCCAAGTAAAGGAATTGCTTTTTAATAATCGATTTATTTGGTTTTATAACTTTATATTGTTTACCTGAAATTCGAGTATTATATTGTTTTTCATTAATTTCAAACCAGTTATTGTTGTTATGCAAAAAATACAATATTCTCTGTGCATATATTTCTCTGATATTATAGATTTTCTCTGATTTTTGTTAAATATTATCGTTTTTATTAAGTTCTTGTTTAGATCCATAAATTATTTTCAAAATTTTTGCATAAGTTCTATTTAAATTGGTAAGATTTGTTTCATAATCACCTCCCCATGCACAAATACCATACGTAATTATTGAGTTTATCCAAGCATAAAATAAACATCTAAGAAATTGCAGGTAATTTTTCAACATTAGTGATTATATTGAGCCATAGGCTGTCGATCCCTGTTGTAGAACCTACATATAAATATGCTAAGTTGTTTTGCTTAAAAATATTTGTATGCAGCTTTTCTCGAAATTGTAATGAATATTGATTGTAATCTTAACTCACAAAGCCGAAACTATTCTGCAGAATATTTAATAAGTCAAAGTATCTGTTGCATCAAACATACAGCGTTAATTATGAAAGTAATGCGTATTTTTTAGGAATAATAGAATTATTGATCGTACACTTGTACAAATGTTTAGAATTCTTCAAAATGCTTTTCTCCTGCATCAATACACCAGCGGAGACGTGTTTGCCCCGCTTCAAAGGACCCTGAAACTCCTCTACGGGAATGTCTCTCAGGAATGTTGTAACAAAAAAGAAATCGCATGGAGCCAAGTCGAGGAAAAAAAAAGTTGAGACTGTAAAAGGGTCGCGGGACCACCGGGGTCTTGCTCCGGGCCAGGAAGTTTGTTTTCCGTCAACACTTTCGACACAAGCTTCGCGCAGATCTTGCGCATCTGCAGATCCACGGTCACTATCCCATACACTACGGTCACTACCATACACACGGTCACTATCCATAATGAGCCATGTACTGCAAATGGGGATACGAGTAGGGTGTCAGCAAAGTCAGTAGGGTGTCAGCAATTTGCTGCATGCTCAATCCAGCAAATTTTAGCGGAACGCAAAACTTCGTGCATACACGATCCACGTTCTCGTCGGTTCTAGCCGTGGCTGAGCGTCCAGAACGGGGCTCGTCGGCGACCTCGTCCCGTCCCACCTTGAACGCCTTGTGCCATCTCTCGGATTGTGATCTTAAAATGAAATAGTCCTAAGTTATCTTGAAGCATCTGGAATGTTTCGGCTGCATTCTTTCGTAGCTTCACGCAAAACTTTATGGCGTATCGTTGCTCAAGCGAACGCTCCATCGCGTGCCGTGTTACATAAAGTCTTGGTTTCCTAGGAGCGAACACGCCGATCGTCGGCGTCGCTCCTCGCCGTATGGGAAACTTGATCCTTCTGCGCATGCGCGCTCGAGCTAAATCGACGTCGTGAATGGCCACGCTGGAATCCACTTGACTTTGATTTCAGCGTCACGGCGAAGAGCGACGTCGAAGATCGGCGATTCGCTCCTAGGAAATCAGGGCTTTAGTCGAAAACAAACTTCACGCAGAGTCCCGTCTTTCCGCTCATTGTTCGGAGCAAACTGACGACCATCTGTGCGTTTAAAGAGCAGACCTCTACTACGTTCCCACCCCCTGTTTTACCGCGCTACCATCGATCGTCGCGTAGTAATAAAATAATGCGCATAACTTTCACAATGAGCCCTGTACATATAAAACAAACTGAATTCAAACGGAAACATCAATTCGTGAAATAATATTTCCACGAATACTACATTTTAGATTTATTATTGTAATAGGGATTTCAAATAAGACACGAGTACTACAGTCTTATTTGGAATCCCTATTACAATAATATATCTAAAACTCTTGAGCAGGTTCAATCCAAATTCTGTTTATTACTTATGTTACAGAACTAATTATCAAGATTTTTTAACTTATTCTTACTCTCATTTATGTAATCTTTATAATGTTTTCACTCTTAAATAATCACGTCGTGAACTTTTGTGTCTTCTTTTTTTCTATAAGGTTCTACATAATTTAATTGAATGCTCAGATATCGTCAATTCGATACAACTTGCTGTCCTAAGTAGAACTCTTAGGAGTCATTCTTCTTTTTTTTTTTTTTTTACCAAACGGAACTATATAATTTTTGTCTTTTTAAATTTTACAAACCTTTTAACATTTATTGTCATGATTTTTAGAAATTTTTACTTGTCATTTTACAATTTTATGTCTTTATGTTTTAATATTTTAAATGTATAGTTTGTTTTAATTGCTTTTTTTATATTATTGTTGCCACTGTAATTGTATTCTTTCTGTAGTGTGCAATACTTTAAATAAATAAATAAATATTTTAAAGCATACTGCATGTTTAAGCAAGTGCAATATTAAAGGAAATCAATAGCGATCGATATTGGACTTGCTTTTAATGCTTTCATTTCGTCAATATGTAAAAAAAAAATAATTAAAAAATAAGAAACAACTATCTCATTACAATCGGACTTTACCAAAGTTAATAATTTTTAATCACTTCGTCAAAAGTACTTAACCTAGAAAAAAGGTTCAATATTATTTCTTGGGATTCACAAGAGTTTTAAAATTATACACACGCTATACATTTTACAATCGGAGATATCACCCTCATTTATACTGAGATATTATCACGAATATTTCGTTTTTGCTTTCAGTTCCAAGAGCAAATACGGTGATGGGACTGGAGTTACGGATCCCCAAAATGGAAATATTTTCCAGGCAAAGTATTTTTACATTACATTTGTAATTAGCTTCCCCATCATGCTATCTTAATGAGCTTGAACACAAACTTGAAATCCCAAAGGCTCATTAATTTATAGTGTTTAAATGAAAAGTGCCATTAAAGACAGATTTCATAAAGATAATTTAAAATCAGGAAGAGATAAATTAAGATACAGAACGGTACTTTTGACAACTTCATGTCTACTTCTCCAAAGATGGCTCAAAATTTGAGATTCGGTTGTCAACAAATTACGAGCAAGAGCAATTTATGGCTATGCTTCTCTTTTAAGTGATATTTATTGATTTATTTAAAGCTATTGATCACTGCAGAAAAGTTACAATTACAGTGGCAAATAAAATAAATGCAAAAACAAGGCTAAAGCAATTAAAACAATTACAGCTTTAAAAATTTAAAACATCTACACTTAAAATCATACAAGGACGTATTGAAAATATCTAAATTTAAATATTTGTAAAATTTAAATAGATCAAAATATTTAACATAATTAAACGTAGTCAAAATATTTTTAAAACATAAATGACTTTTAAGAGTCATATTTGGAACAGCAAGTTAGATGTAGTTGACAATATCTGTACAGTTAATTAAATTATTAATTAATTTATCGAAAAAAGGAAGACACAAACGTTAGGATCTGAAACTGGGAACATTATGTATATTACACAAATAGGGGTAAGAATTAGTCCAAATGTTGTAGTTGATGATAATTAGTTCTGTAACATTGAGTAATAAATAAATTTAGATTGAATCTGCTCGAGAATTTTAGCTTTTTTTATGGTAGGGATCTCAAATAATGCTACATTATTCCAGGATGAAGCACAGAAAGCAAAAATTTAGTGTTTTAAGTACTTGGTTGTTGGAAAAGTTCTTAGTCTTACGATTAAGCAAACCAAGAACCTCATATGCCTTTGAAACAATGCTGTTCATACATAAAGGGTGTTTTTTTAGAGGTATAGAACTTTAAGTCGAGAACACTGTTTGATCTGTGGGCCATTTTGATAGTTGTCACTTGTTTTGAGTTTAGTTCGGTTTGCCGTTTCATCATGAATAGACAACAGGACGGCGCAACATCCACACAGCGCGTGTCACAATTGATTTATTGAAAGAAACTTTCGGTGAACGAATAATTTCACTTAATAGACCCGTGAATTGGCCTGCAAGATCAAGCGATTTAACAACGCTGGACTATTTTTTGTGAGGCTGTGTGAAGTCTCAGGTCTACACCGATAAGCCACAGACGATTGATGCCTTGGACGAGAACATTCGCCACATATCACTCACATACGGCCCCCCATTGCCGCAAAAAGTGATAGAAAAGTGGACTTCCCGATTAGACTTTCCCCAAGTCAGCCGAAGTGGCCTTATACCAAAAACCACATTTAATTAAAAATGACAAAGAATCATCTTTCGAATAAAGCCAAATTCATTGCAATTTACATCATTTAACGGTGTTTTAATATCTCTAAAAAAACACCCTTTATATTGCGTAAAGTTAAGCTTAGGTAATACTCAAGTCTTTAACGAAATCAAAACACGATCAACACTATTTGTCAATTTTATTAGAGTAACTAAATGGCTCAGATCTACGACTGTAACGCAAAACACTGCATTTTTTAATAACACTTGGAAATAACTTATTCTCCATGCTCTATTGCTGCAAATTACCCATATAAATCTAAAAGAGTAGCGTCATGGAGAGTGCGAAAACTCCTAAAGAGTTTTAAGTCTCATAAGCATGTGTTCCTAAGAATTGACAATGTAGAATATGTACTGCCAACTGGTATAAGAGATCTTGTATTTAAATACATGATTTGTTTTATTTTTTATCTTTATTAAAAAGCAGAACAATTTCCAACTGTCAATATGCAATAGTTTTTCAGTTGAACTATTTTCAGATGTCAATGAATTTGGATCAAGCACAACTAAAGGCTCTAAGTCCTTTCTGAGTGATATTCAATATGTATGGCCAACTATTACTAGGCAGTTTGTATTTAAAGGCATAGGTTTTCAAGGTGAAGAAGCATTTCTATTTGTTTCAGAGAACAATCACTTTCAGCTGTCAAAGTTGAACTGTTTTTCAGTTGAACTGTTTCAACGTTTGATGAATTAATGGAAAAAATGATTAAGGCCTGTGTGTATCTCTTTTGAGTGATATTGAACTGTACTGCAAAACTGTTATGACGCACCGCATATTAAAGACATCAGTTTATCCCGCTGATTAAAAAAAAAATCATTTCAAATAAAAAAGAATATTCCTTCTTACGTATTTCAGTTAACTATCTTAAACATCACCGCATAAAATGAGCCTGTTAAATTTAGCGCCAGATATGTGGATCCAAAAAAACAGTAAATATTTATATGTATTCCACAAGCCACTACTTTATTTTCAAGCAAATCTATTAAAACACTGATGATAAGGTTTTGAATTGTCTTAAATAAAAGAATATGGAAGCTGCATTTTTAGTAAAACATTTTCAAATAAATTAAAAAAGCACATGTACAACATTACTAGAGTATATGGAATAAAACAAGCTTGTGATTCAAATTTATAAGGTATTTGTTTAGCTTTTATACGCGATAGAAAGCAAAGAAAAAATCTTGACGGGAAGGACTTTAGAAACATATATCTAAGAAAAAACTTCATCTTTTTGCTTCGTCAGGAGTATAATAATAATAAAAAAAATGGCAGTAATAAGCACTTTCTTTTCAGAGACAGATCAAACAACCCTCTCAGAGCACTTTGCCTTTTAATTTAATCGAGAAATTGGTGCTCATATTAATTGCCCATTAGCATCACAATACTTTCCAAAATCAACTCAGCAGATGTTTTGGACTCGAGATAAAAACTTTCCACTTTGCTTTGTCTCTTATCAACTCTATGCGAGAATTAAAAAGATCCACTGTACACTGTAAAAGGCAGTTATTAATTATTGAATAAGTTCTCGTGGGAAAAGTGCCAATTATGTCAAGATGAACTCTATTTCGATTGAAAGTTTAAAATACTTAGGTCACACACGCTGAGGGAAAAGGAGAGAAAGAAAAAACATAAGTCATTGTATGTGATAAAGAACATCAAGGAAAGATACTACAAGAAAATAGCGCAAAATATTTTATGCAGATAAAAGCATGTATAACGAATGCTTTAAAACCTTTGTGCTTGAAAATTGAATGAATGAATTACCAACGTTTTAATGCATTTTCTTCATTCAATTTTCAAGCACAAAGGTTCGTTCCTAGGCGACTTCGACTGCATAAGCATACGTGCTTTTAATCAATGAATTACCAACGCTTTAGTGCATTAAAAAGTCAGTAATTCTCGATTAAAAGCATGTATGTTTATGCAGGCGAAGTCGCCTATAACGAAACTTTGTGCTTGAAAATTGAATGAATGAATTAATAACGTTTTAATGCATTTTCTTCATTCAATTTTCAAGCACAAAGGTTAGTTCCTAGGCGACTTCGACTGCATAAGCATACGTGCTTTTAATCAATGAATTACCAATGTTTTAGTGCATTAAAAAGTCGGTAATTCATTGATTAAAAGCACGTATGTTTATGCAGGTGAAGTCGCCTATAACGAACCTTTGTGCTTGAAAATTGAATGAATGAATTAATAACGTTTCAATGCATTTTCTTCATTCAATTTTCAAGCACAAAGGTTAGTTCCTAGGCGACTTCGACTGCATAAGCATACGTGCTTTTAATCAATGAATTACCAATGTTTTAGTGCATTAAAAAGTCGGTAATTCATTGATTAAAAGCACGTATGTTTATGCCATCGAAGTCACCTATAACGAGTCGCCATTTAACGAGAATCCATGTTTTTCAAGGAAATCAGAAATATTTGGCTGGTAAAATGTTAAGTTTACGGTAGCATAACTAGTTTTTAACGAGCAAACCCCGCTTAAAGCGAACAATATTTTTTGCTTCATGTAATTTATTTATGATTGCAATGACATGCAATTTATTCATTTATTATTTACTAATGGTACCCGCACGTCTTTGCCCGTAATAGAAAAATCAAAAGGTCTTTTGGTTCGCCTGTATATTTACAAATAATGTATGGTGAATTTTCTCGCCAGTTGGCTTGTCCCCATCTTACGGTTCCACGTTATGATAATTTCGTATCTCGCCAATTGGCTTGTGCCCATGTTACGGTTTCACGTTATGATAATTTCGTAATTTACTCGTAAATCTTATGATATTTTTTTTCTTAAAATTGGAATAGAAAAAGAACCACATCGAATTTTCGAAAAATCGCTCGAGGTGCACACCCCCATGCTACATACTAACTTTGTGCCAAATATCATGAAAATCGGCCGGACGGTTTAGGCGCTATGCGCGTCACAGACATCCTACAGACATCCTTCAGACATCCTACAGACATCCAGACATCCTCCGGACAGAGAGACTTTCAGCTTTATTATTAGTAAAGATTTTAATTAACAGCTTATCCAGTTCAGCTTATTCTTTTTTGAAGAAAAATCCTTTAACATTCCAAATTAAATCGAGAGTTTGTGATGAGTCATAAGCTCTCAAAACAAGTGCTGATGGCCCTTTTTTGTAATTTGTGGAGCAGGGAGGTATTTTAATCTTTACTAATAATAAAGCTCAAAGTATCTCTGTCTGGATGTTTATAATCTCTGTGACTCGCATAGCGCCTAAACGGTTCGGCCGATTTTCACGAAATTCGGCACAAAATTATTTTTAGCATAAGGGTGTGCACCTCGAAGCGATTTTTCGAAAATTCGATTTTATTCTTTTTCTATTCCAACTTTAAGAACATTTTACCCAGCAAATTATCATAACGTGGACGAGTAGATTGCTAAATTATCATAGCGTGAAACCGTAACATGGGAGAGCAAATGAACAGCGAGAAATTCATCATCCATTATTTAAAAATATACAGGCGAACCAAATGACTTTTTAATTTTTCTACTACGGGAAAAGCCGTGCGGGTATCACTATTAATATATATGTTGACGCTAATGTTATCTCTTCAGAGATATACTTCCGAGGATATTTAACTCAAATTCAAGCTAATTCTGATGAAAGAGATAGTAAGCGACGAAAATAACGAAAAATGGGATGAAGTTCGTGAGGGAAAAATCTTAACATAAGCTATTTTATAGTCTTTGATCTGTAGAAATCCTTTTCGAAACCAGGGTGCAAATGACCATGATTTCCTGCCGCTGAGCCCAATCCTCGTGTAGTTGTATTCCTCGAACACAATCACACAAGAAAGACATACTATGGTAGTTCAATGCAAACTAACAAACTTTTTTGGTACTCTTCCAAAATCAGCAGAAACAAAGCAAGTAAAGTTTTGAATTTATGATTTGTCTTATGTGTGTATCGATTATAAAACTATTTCAATGGTGTAGTTATTAGATATTACTTAATAACATTCTAAACTACTGGGCTTGCAATTTTTTTTCTCTTTAGTTTTGGTTTTTTTGCAGTCGGCTTTTTTGTTTTCATTTATTTTTTTTAATGGAAAAACAAATATATTTGCTTCATTTTTTTTAAAGTTGCCACTGCTTTATTTGATCGTTTATTTATTTTTTAAGCATCTCTCTTTCATTAGATCTGAAAGGCATACTTTTTTTTTTTTAAATCAGCTTAAAATGTTGAAAATGTATGCTTGACATAATTTGCAGAATTGGATAATTTAGAGAATATTGCTTAGGTGCTAGTAAGTCTGTGATGATATACGGTAAAGTAGGCTCGTTTAGTTCTAGACTGAACTTCTTATTTTATCTTGAGTCTATTTCAGTACTAAATATATTTATAAATTTTTATTTAAAAAAAGTATATTTTCGAGTGAGATAAAAGAGATTAAAACGTTAAATCTGCGTTCCAAAAAAACTAAAATTAATTTATTTTCAAAATCTCAATAAAAATAATTACTTTGCTTTTGAATTTGAATCAATGCTCCCGAAAACATGTATTAAAACGTCAATTTCACAATGAAATCTTGAAATATGACGTTACTAATGGATTATATTTTATTTGCATGACCTGAAGGCAAATCAAACAACATTGCACTGAAAATTAACATATACTCTTTGGCATCGAATATTAGACCATATCGCATTAGTAAACAAAGTTTAATTATTAAAATATCACACGTGCTGAATAGTTAATTGCGTACGTTTCTGTATAATTAAACAGGAGCTACAATCAAATTTTTAGACACGAAATGTGAGTAAATTCAAACATACACCTAGTCTCTTGGGAGAAATTTCCATTAAAACTTGAAATACATATTTATGAAAATAACCTTTATGAGAAATTTACTGTTTGCTTTGCTTTGAACATCAATTTATCTATCCATGTGCTCTATTTTATTGCAATTCTGAAATGAAAGGAGTTACGTATGTTTTCAAATTTTTATATTTTAAGTATTGGTTAAGATTTATTATATTGAAATACAGTGGACAAATTAGGATTCTAAGCAAGTTATGACACTAATGTTTTTATGCATATATGTTACAAAAAATGTGTTTCTTTTTCTATAACGAAAGGTATTCCTTCGAAAATTAAGGAATTGCTTGATCTCTACCAATAATAAAGCTGAAAGTCTCTCTGTCTGGATCTCTGCGACGCTCATCGCGCCTAAACCATTCGGCCTATTTTCACGAAACGTGGCACAGAATTAGTTTGTAGCATATGGTTGTGCACCTCGAAGCAATTTTTCAAAAATTCGATTTTGTTCTTTTTCTATTCCAATTTTAAAAACATTTTACCCTGCAAATTATCATAACGTGGAAAAGTAAATCACAAAATTATCATAACGTGGAACCTTAACGTAGGCGAGCAAAATGAACATACCCATATTAGCGAGAAATTCATCACCCATTACTTGTAAACATACAGGCGAACCAAGTGACTTTTAATTCTCTACTACGGGCAAAGCCGTGCGGGTATCACTAGTTACTCCATAAAATAGTTTCTTCTTACCTTTGGTTGAGCAAATCCAATCGGAGTTTTATGATTTTTATGTTTTGTACAACGGTCGGTTCTTAAAGTCACTGTTTCTTACGAACGCGTTTCAGTGGATCTTATTATGGTGAAAAATAAAGTGTTTTACAATATACATACAATTGTATTTCGTACTTCAATTCGAATAAAATATTGTTTTGTAAATTTTGCATAACAGCCTATTTTTAAAGACAATGTTGTTGTAGAACGTGTTTGAGTGAATATTTTATACTAACCAAGGAAGCATGTGCTGCGAAAAAATCCGGATAAGTAATTTTAAAGAAAATAAAATAATTAACAAACACAAATTATCATAACGTGGAAGAGTAAATCACTAAATTATCATAACGTGGTACCGTAACGTATGCGAGCAAAATGAACATAGCCATATTGGCGAGAAATTCAGCACCCATTACTTGTAAACATACAGGCGAACCAAATGACCTTTATATTTTTCTACTACGGACAAAGCCGTGCGGGTATCGCTAGTTACTCTATAAAATAGTTTCTTCTTACCTTTGGTTGAGCAAATCCAATCGGAGTTTTATGATTTTTGTTTTTAAATTTGAAGTCGATTTAAAACTAATTAAAAATGCTATGCAAAATATAAACTGCAATAATAAAATGAAAGTACAGTCGAGCCCGCTTATTGGAATGTCGGATAAAAGAATATCCCGCTTAATATAATAAAACTTCAGTGTACCACACCGTTGAAACGAGTTATATTAATCTCGGATAATGGAATATCCCGTTTACTAAAATAAACTTTTCGTGACAAATTGCCAATTCCATTAAGCGGGCTCGACTGTAATGGACTGTTATGTGATATTTTTGGAATAGTATACGATGTATTTCTTACTGTATTAGGCAGGATTATTGTGCTACTTAAAATGATAAACTTTTTACGTATCACACATTGGTGTCTTAACGTCCTTCGTATTCAACAGTGAACACAATTCCTACAAACAGCAAAGAAAAAAATATCAAAGCAAAAAATATAATATAATTGGAAATACGATTATTAGTAACAACCAAAAGGGGCCGCGAATGTTAGGAAAGGTACTTCCAGAGTTAAGTAAGCGTAATATCTCGTATAACAACATCGATTTTCTAACATAAGCTAAGACTATTACATAAAACGAGCTGAATTGTACATCACATGACTTCCTTTTACGCCAGTTTAATGATAATAGCGCCTTGGAGTAGGCAAAGAAACTTTAAATATTTTTACACTAAGTTGGTTGCGAACTAAAGCAAAAAAAAAAAGTTTTATACAGATTAATTTTCCCAATATTGGACATTTTTATGTGATTCAATAGTTAACTCTCTAAAAATCGCCAAAAGTGGACAAAAGGAAACCAGAAACAAATTTAAAAAAAAAAACCCTGCCAGATTTGTTGCTAAGTTGGCGACCAAAAAACTGATGATATATCGCCAAGTGTCCGACAAATTATAACAACATTTGAGTTTACATCGAAATTAACGATAATTTTTCCCCCAAAAGGGGCAAAAGACCCCTTTAGAAACACACAAATGGAACCAAAAGGGGAGGTGCACAACTAGACCCCACTAGGATTCTACGTACCAAATTTCAACTTTCTAGGACATACCGTTCTTGAGTTATGCAACATACATACGCACATGCGCACGTACGCACATACATACTACGTACGTAAAGGCGTCACGAGAAAACTCGTTGTAATTAACTCCGGAATCGTCAAAATGGGATATTTCGCGTGTCTATACGTTCTTAGGCACTTATCCACGTGTGGTCGAGTCGAAAAAAACAAAAACAAAAAAAAACTCAACATTCATTTGGGGGTGAGCAAAATCGAAACTAAGGTCGATTTTTGAGTGAAAATTTTTTCGCGAATACAATACTTCCTTTTTTGTAAAAAGAAGTAAAAATTATCAAAGCAAAAAAAAAGTAAAAGTTTGTAATTGGAAATAAGATTATCAGAAAAGCCAAAAGGGGCCGCGAATGTTAAGAACGGTACTTCCAGAGCTAAATAAGCGTAATATCCCGTATAACAACATCGATTTTCTAACATAAGCTAAGACTCTCACATAAAAAAAAAGCTTCAGCACGCATTAAAACTTCTTAATCCGTTAAAATTCGAGTGTCTAAAACTTCTGTCGATGCATTAAATATGAATACAGAAGAAAGTAAACGTACAAAAGGTTTAATGTTATTAGAAAATGAATTAACGTTCTCTTTTGAAGTTTCAATTTATTTACGTGATCAAAAGGATGTACTTTTCGTTTTGAAATTTTTTAACTTTAAATGTCGGAAAGCAAGATTTTTACTTCCTTTTACCAAAAAAAAAGGAAGTATTGTATTCGCGAAAAAATTTTCACCTAAAAATCGGCCTTAATTTTCATTTTGCTCACCCCCAAATGAATGTTGAGTTTTTTTTTCAACCTGACCACACGTGGATATGTGCCTAGGAACGTATAGACACCCGAAATATCATTTTTGACGATCCCCGCGTTAATTACAACGAGTTTTCTCGTGACGTCTGTATGTGCGTATGTGTGTATGTGTGTATGTATGTGGCATAACTCAAGAACGGAATGTCCTAGAAAGTTGAAATTTGGTACATAGACTCCTAGTGGCGTCTAGTTGTGCACCTTCCTTTTTGGTTGCATTCGTATGCTTTAAAGGGGTTTTTTGGCCCCTTTTAGGGGGGGGGGAATCATTGGTAATTTCGATGTAAACTCACGTGGTGTTATAATTTGGCGGACACTTGGCGATATATCGCCAGTTTTTTGGTCGCCAAGTTTTGTCGCCAACTTGGTGACAAATTTGGCGATTTTTTATTAATTTTTTTTTTAGAAATCTGGTTTCAATTTGGCCACTGTTGGTGATATTTAGAGTAAACTATTGAATCACATTAAAACTGCCAATAGTGAGAAAATGACATTAAATTGGAGTAAAAGGAAGTCATGTGATGCACACACACATCAGCTCGTTTCATTTAATGCTTGAGACTTTTATTTTTATCACGCCCGATATTTTATCAGAAGTTTAAGTCTTTAGGCATTCAATAAGTCTATGAATAATGAGTAAGTAATTACACAACCACCATACTTTCTTCCTTCAATTACACTAAATAATAATATATAAAATCAAATATTAAAAAAAAAATCTAGCCACCCCAAACGAACAATTCCCTAAACCTCTAACTGACAATTGCATTTTTTTCCTCTCTCTAAAAAAATTCCTCTTTTCCATTTGAGTTGTCGATTAAGGTCTTATTGATCAACTTGGAGTGTCATATGCACCATCGGCTATTTCCAGCCCATCTGTCCCACTTTCATCCCTTTCGGTCGCGACCTGTTGGAGCCACTCTCTGATCATCCTCTCGGCTAAATGAGCACTTTGTCCTTTTGCGAGATCCAATCGATGGGGCGCACGCACCGGCGGAGGTTTGATTGCTTATTGCAGGAAATATTAAAGAGGAGGACGAACACATTTGCGAGGAATTTAGTTCCGAGTTCAAATGCGAGTGTAGATATTTGGGCAGGGAAGATAAAAGTTTTGCAACGACTGGTTTTGACGAAGTTTGAGTAACGTTTCATTCCGTCTAATATAGGACATATTGCGTTTCGTGCAATTTGATGGCTTATTTCGGATAATGTCATTTTGTAACTATACAATCGGTTGAGACAAGATATATTGTTTTGTAAGTTTTGCGCCCGTAAAGGTCTGTTTTTAGAGACAGTGTTGTTCTGGAACTAGTCTGAGTGGATATTTTATACAAAGAAACATAAAGTGGTTTAAAAATTGATTACACTTGTAATTCGTAGAATTGTTGGAAAATATTATGCTATTTTGCAAGTTTTCGAGACAGTACTGCTTTGGAATCTGTCTGAGTTACAACAGAATATATCGTTCTGTAATTCTTGCATAAAGGTCTGTTTTTGACGACAGGGTTGTTCTGGAGCTTGTCTGAGTTGGAACAGAATATATCATTTTCTGAGTTCTGCGCAAGGGTCTGTTTTTAAAAACAGTTTTTTGGTACATGTAAGAAACTTAAAGTATTTAAAAATATGATTATATTTGTATTTGACAGTTCAGTTAGCACAGAATATATTATTCTGTAAGGGTTTTTTTTTTTTTTTTTTTTTTAAAGAAGGTCTGTTTTTAAAGAGAGTGTTGTTTTAGAGCATAACTGAGTGGATATTGTACATTGAGACACATAAAGTGCTTTGTTGTTCTTACTATAAAATAGCACCGGCGGAAGTTTGATTGCTTTTTGCAGGAAATATTAAAGAGGAGGACGAACACATTTGCGAGGAATTTAGTTCCGAGTTCAAATGCGAGTGTAGATATTTGGGCAGGGAGGATAAAAGTTTTGCGACGACTGGTTTGAAGTTGGAGTAACGTTTTATTCCGTCTAATATAGGACATATTGCGTTTCGTGCAATTTGATGGCTTATTTCGGATAATGTCATTCTGTAACTGTACAAACGGTTGAAACAAGATATATTGTTTTGTAAGTTTTGCGCTCGTAAAGGTCTGTTTTTGGAGACAGTGGAACTAGTCTGAGTGGATATTTTATACTAAGAAACATAAAGTGGTTTACAATTTGATTACACTTGTAATTCGTAGAACGGTTGGAAAATATTATATTATTTTGCAAGTTCTATACAAAACTCTGTTTTAGAGACAGTACTACTTTGAAATCTGTCTCAGAACAGAATATATCGTTCTGCAATTTTTGCATTAAGGTCTGTTTTTGACTACACTGTTGTTCTGTAGCTTGTCTGAGTTGGAACAGAATACATCATTTTCAGAGCTTTGCGTAACGGTCTGTTTAAAGAAACTTAAAGTATTTAAAAATATGATTATACTAGCAGTACCCGCACAGCGATGCCCGTGCTAAAAATTTAATGGAGGTCCGTTGAATAAAAAACAATTGACGCCCCCTCCCCCTCTGATGTGAAATGATAATTTTTTTTTTTTTTTTGCATAAAATGCGTACTCACCTTTTCAAAAAAAAAACCTATTTAAGTTTCTTTGGAATTCAAAACTTTTCGTCAAATGATTAAATTAGATCTACATTTGCTTTAAAACTCTATTTAGCGAGTGAAGCGGTTTTTATTGCAATATAAAATCTTTCGCCAAATAAACAAAAAAAAGACATCAAATAATATCTTTCAAATGTAAAAATAATTCTGCAACTTTATTGTTTATCGCCAAACTTACCCAGCAACCACTATCATAATCCATCCGTCTAACGAAAAAAAAAAAATATGCCGTGGACCATTCAAAAATCATCATGAGAAAAAAAAGAAAATGTCGTACATTTCACTCGGATAAAAACAAATCAAAAGTTTCTTTTATTTGAAAACAAATCGCCAAAACAATGAATTTCATTAACGGTTGCCTTAAAACAATAATCTTAGACTGAACTGCTCAGGGTCTAACGCGCCAAGAGAGCACGCTACCGGAAGCCAGTCCTTTTGCGAGTGAAGCGTATGTTTTTTTTTTTTTGGCACTAATAAATGTTTCGTCAAACATACAAAAAGGTATATGATCACATTAACAGTAGCTTTCACATCTTTATATATTAAGAGCTGCGTTTCCCGGCTTTGACCGGTCTACCTTGAGAATAAAAATTGTGTCGAGTGACATATATTCAACAATCAGGTTTAAATAAAAGAAAAAAAAAACACCATGCAAAATTACCCTTCCAAACATTGACGACAGACATTAAAGTACTTTTAAGAAATTAAAATGCGAAAGATGAATTTTGAAAGCTTAACCATGGAAACACGAAATAAAATAAGTTTAAGATGTTAGTAATTAAATAAACAATGGATTCAAAACGCGTAACCGTGGAAACGTGAAAATAGAATAGTTGACAACCTGAATCAAAATGACATATTTCGAATTTGATTTGAAAACGCTCGTAACTCTTTTCCTTTGAAGATAGAAGCTAATGATTCCGACCATAGGTCGAGATATTTCTGGAGTAAAAAATGTCGCTTTTTTCAATGGTATCAAAAAGAAAACTGTGGGACAATTCCTTCACTTTTTATTGATAGATTTAATGAAGAAAGTAGTGCCTAAATTTCAGCTAAGCCTAAAAAAGTTCGAGATAAAAATGCAAATTACTCCCGTCGTAATGAAGTTAAAGCATCGAAACAAATTGCTTAGAACGCGGAACATTCTACCCTTTTCAACGATATATAATATTAATATGTGCAAGTAATTTTTCACCCCCTTTAATAGACAAAAATAGGAAACTTACGTGAAATTTGGGCCTAAATTTGAATAATAAAAGAACTATTTATCGGATTTTTTTCGAACTATAGCCTATGTTACTCAGTGAGAAGGCACCTTTCATACAGTGAAAGAATTTTTCAAATAGGTGCAGTCGTTCCGGAGATTACCTCGAACATATAAACACACAAAAATTCGTCCTCTTTCTTTATAATATTGGTAAAGATTTGTATTTGACGTTCGGTTAGCACAGAATATATGATTCTGTAAGTTTTATTTTTTTTTATTTTTAAGAAGGTCTATTTTTAAAGAGAGTGTTTTTCTGGATTTTAATTGAGTGGATATTTTACATTAAGGCATATAAAGTGTTTTGTTGTTCTTACAAAATAGTACCAGCGTAAGTTTGATTGCTTTTTTGCAAGAAATGTTAAAGAGGAGGAAGAACATATTTGCGAGGAATTTTTTTTTAGTTCCGAGTTCAAATGCGAGTGTAGCTATTTGGGCAGAGAAGATAAAAGTTTTGCAACGACTGGTTTGAAGTTGGAGTAACGTTTCATTCCGTCTAATATAGAACACTAGCTTATTACCCGGCGTTGCCCGGGTGCTTCTCAATGCAACATACCATTTAGATAATTAAATGGATGAATTCTATCTAAATGAGAGAAAAAAACTGCATTCACACCACTCTAGGCTCAAATTTTCAAAAACTGTAAATAGCACAGAAAGTTGAGCATTTGCAGGAAAAATAGCATCAAGTAAAAACGAAAAAGTAATGAGACATGTTATCGGGGTTCTGTCAACGATATTCTTTGGTTCTGCTGTGTCCACTGGCACGTTATCTGCGGTTGAATCAGACGGGCGGTACATCCAATGTCTTAATGCAGAGACAAATGATTGTCTTGCATATCTTGTGTGACAACCTTTTGCGTGGTGCTTCGAATACGAAAACCATTGTGCTGCCTTTGACGGTTTTGTATACCTCAAGACATTAAAGCATGCTATAGTACACTCTTCGCATACATTTTATTCTGAAAAATAAAAATCTTGGAGTGTTTTCCTAAATGATGAATTCCCTATGAAAATCATCCTCAATGGCCCAAAAGCTAAACAGATAGTCCACTGTACAGAAAATAAGGAATTCGGTCATTGTTATTAATAGCCGTTAACATTTCGTTTTACGAAATTTGAAATATATAATTTAGAAAATGCTTAGTTCTTCTAATTTAGAAAATGCCGACACATTTCGTTTTACGGGTAATTGGCGGTGTTTTTACTTTCAAGGTTTCACGTGTTAGGTAGACTCATATTATAATTTTTTGTAAGTGTTCAGGAATGTAAGCACATTCCGTAGAAAACGTTCACTTAGTATAAATAACTTAACAAAATGTGTCTGTTTTCCCTTTCCGTGGCGATTTAGTAGCATGCCATGGAGTAATATTAGATAAATGTAAATTGCATAATAAAAAAAATTTTGAAAAAAAAAAAAAATAGAACCGACTTCAAAATTGTTCTAAAAAGTGAAAAATAATTTTATTCTTTAAACACCATCGATAATGCTTTTAAACATAATTTTTGAAGTTGGCGCAAAAACAAAACGTAAAATCCAGTGTAACCATGCTTCGTTCATAATTTTTTCAGAAAATCATCCAAAGTTACGAATGAAAGATTTATATCGTTATTCAAATATGCTGTCATCAATGCATAATGTATGTGATAGTGAAGAAACTAGGCCTGGTTAAGTTTATAGTTATAGTTGAGTTACGGCTGTGAATGATTTTATCTATCGTTTTTGCGCCAACTTCAAAAATTATGTTTAAAAGCATTATCGATGGTGTTTAAAGAATAAAATTATTTTTCACTTTTTAGAACAATTTTGAAGTCGGTTCTATTTTTTTTTTTTCAAAATTTTTTTTATTTCATTCTTTTTAGTGTAAATGTAGGTATTTCAGAAATAGTAAGAAGTTACCGAAACTCCGTCTTATTTTTTTCATAAAAATGCTCCATACTAAAAAAAAAACTATAAACACGCATTAAACTTTAGGCGATTGGCACTAAAAACTTATCTTTGTTCCTCTCTGGAATTCATATGTAGTTAATTTAACTATAACCATTTAAGTATTACGCTTTCCCTAACTAGTTTCCATTTCACAGCATACAAGTGGCTTGTTATGCAATCCTGTATTTTCTTACTTATCCCTGATCATCTGTTATTGGCGTAGATGATAACGATAAAAATACTACTGTGTAGTTGAGGCAAACCAAACGGTAGCATTGTGAAGGCTAAGCAGATCCTAATCACTGCATCACCTCGCTTCCAGGTTAGGTTTACCCCCACTATGGAGCAATAGCACTGAAGATGGGAAGATTTCGATAATTCACATAGGCTTACTATAAATCAGCAGGGTTACCAAAATCAAATTATTTATGCCAAAAATGAGACGACAGCGCCAGATTCCCGATTATCGAAATATCCCCCTGAAGACACTTGATGCTTGCTTCAGAGAAGCCTTCATTCAAAATTATCACTACAATTACTATTAATGTTACTGTCGTATGGCACCAAACTTTCATAACAATGGATTTTATATTTAATCATTTAATAGGGAAATTGCATGAAATTTGTTGTTTTTTGCCCATAACTTTTTTTCTAATGGACAAATATGGTCAAGCAAAGTAATGGGACCTAAGTTGAGCCATCTCCTATCCATTAAAAAAAGAATCATCAAAATCGGTTCACTAGGTGAGACGCTGTGAGTGGACAAACAAAAAAAAAAAAAAAAAACATACATACGGTATGAACTGATAACCGCCTCCTTTTTGAAGTCGGTTAAAAAGACGTACGTCAACTACATTTTATTTCCTATATTTATGTCAAATTTCTATTTTCGTAGGTAAAAATGACAGTTAAATATTAATATTGGTGTCTTGCAACGATTCAAAATTTGTCTAGATTAAAATTTTATTTCAAATTTTTAAAACCTCACACTTGCCGTAAATGTTGTACATGATAACTCAAACTGATGCAGGTAGTAAGATCACTTATTTAGGTTTGCTGCTCTGAAGTATTCCCTTGAGAATATCGAAATTTTAATTTGCAGAGGCACAGTCGTCATAAGGGGTAGGAATGGTTCCACTGAATAAAAGTTGCCATAGAAACAGTTACAGTTATTATTTTAAGATACATAAAGCATTAAAAATGGAGTACGTGGACGCGAACTTATGGAACGAACTATATAAAACCCGTCAATTGAACTGCCTTATAAAGAAATAGGCGTACACATTTTGGTTACTATCTGCGTATTTTTTTAAAAATTATTTGCAGGTCATGAAATTAAAAGAAAAAAAACCCGTCTTGTTTCTACTTACAACTGTATAATAGACAATTCTTTTGTTTATGTTTTACAAAAACTTATTGCACATTCTGTTCCCTATATCCGCAGCTTCAAAACGAAGGAAATGTATTTCCACGTTTAGAAACGTAATCCAAGTACTAAAAAGTTAAATTATTCAAAATTTTCTCATTCTTAAATTTAACTCAAATCTTGCTCCTAAATACAATTCTTAGTCCCCCTTCCAGCAGCAAAATGAAATACATTTTTGAATGAACCCAACCTTAAGCATGCAACATAAAATTATCTATATAGGAAATAGGTAAATTTCACATCCATTTAAAGTACTTACTCGCCTGCCCTTCTGACTTATTGATCGCGATACAGAACTTAAAGTCTCACTGAAGATTTTAATTTCTTGAAGTTTAAAGAATGATGTATTGCGATTAGCGGATATACGTGAGATACAAATTGTTTCATCTTATCCCTCCACTGTGAACAGAGTTGCTTCTACAACACTGATACGTATCCTTTTTTATCTTACAGCTTTTTTTAAATGACGGTTGAATTACTTAGTGGTAGTTACAAACAGTAATATTTTTCGATTTTTTACAATAAAAGTTATCGAACTGAGAGTCTTGTAACTGGAAATGGAGCTTTGCTCAACTAATTTCACGATGAAGACTAAAACGAAAAAACTTTATAATGTGGCGTAATATTTCATCATGCCCATTTCAGTAGCAATTTCTTCGTGTCAAAAGTTGCCTCATACCCGCTAACTGGTTTAAAATTATTGCTAGTCAGCGATGATGCTCCTTCAGGTGTACTATTGCTTCGAGCGTTAAAGTAATATAAAATTTTAAACGATTAAGAAATTTGTTTACGTAATAAATTGAGACATTTTATGCATTTTAAAAGTTTAAATGTAAATTAATATTTCTTTACATTTTTTAAACTTTAAACTTTTACCCTTCTAAAACTATGAATTCCGTCGTATTAAATTTTCGTGTGGTTTCGAGTCTAAAGGTGCACAGCCTTTTACTCTACCACACATTAGAAATCCTACTATGATAGTTTATGTGCATGTAATGAACCCCATGACTATCCCCCTCCCCCCTGAAAGATAAATTCAATCTACGCTACCATGCACAAAAATGATTATTTTGCAATTCATTAGCCATATTAGTATTTTTACCCCTGGTCTCTGATAACATGGAGCGATTTCTGTGAAACTTACGTGAACTAAAATAGGTAAATCATGGAATAGTATAAATAACATATACATATTGATTTGTTTAAAGATAATACAATACTAAATTATATTTCCGATGCAATGATGTCGTTTTAATATAAATTTAGTATTCTAATTGTAAAACTGTTGAAGATTGTACTGCGATAATACCTATCTCATTTTGTTATTTTTTGTGCTGTTGATGTATAGAAAATACAGATCAAAATTTCGTTTACTGTTACGGTATTATTACTTGAAAACTTATTAGCGAAATGCGCAAGCAAATTGAAGAAGAAACACCAATGGTGATTTCAATGCATCCCTGTGTCATTGCAGGGTGCAATTTAAGAACTACTGAAACACAGCATATCTTTTTCGTTCGGCTTTTATGCCAAACACGCTATACGTTAGTCGCTAATCGACATTAACAGCCATTGTTGAGGATACTTTTTGTGTTGATTGCATTTAAAATATCTCCTGGTGGTTATATGTTGTTAACCATTTTCATTTGCTTTGAACCAAATTTCATAAATACCGATATAGTTGAACCGAATTACTTAAAGATTCGATGTAAATCAAGCAATAGTATAAAGAAAATTTACAAATTGCAAATTGGTTTGATAAGGATCATAGAACATTAAATAAAATTTCTGTTGCAATTATGAAATAGATGTGGTTTTAATAAAAGTAGTCTAATGTTGAAACAGTTGAAGGTTGTACGTCATATTGAATGCAACACTGCCTTCAAATATTACCTTACTCATGTTTGTATTTTCCTGCTACAAACGGGATGGATCAAAAATTACACGAAGCCTTACTGTTGTGGATTTTATAATTACACAATATTTAAAAATTATAATTAAACGGTAACATCAAATTAAGTAGCACCATGAGTAGCATCAATGGACCCCTGGGGCCTCGTAGGTCGCAGTTTAAGAAGCGATGTACAGCATCATTTATTATATCTATGGCTTTCTCACTAAACATGCTTCAACGCTCATCGCTAAACGGCATTGACGGCCATCGTTTAGGATACGTTTTGTGTTGATTGCATTTAAAATAGCTCCTGGGGGTTATATGTTGATAACCGTTTTCATTTGCTTTGAACCAAGGTTCACAAATTTAACGATTAAAGTCAATCTTTGAAGAAACTTCATCTAGAGCAGTTTTTTTACGGGCTTTTCATTTAGACTAAATTCATAACTATACAAAAATTAGTTCGTGCAGAAAAGAGCAATTTTATGACTCAAAATATGAAATTAGACCTCTTTGGGTGTTTTAAAATTCCCAAAACCCGCCTATATGAATTCCTGAGCAACAATTTACCTTTGTGCCAAATTTGGAAGAAATCCGACGAAAACTGTGGATTTGTATAAGAAACATACACACATACCCACACACCCACAAACATACATCCATTTATATATATATAGATATTGCGTTTCGTGCAATTTGATGGCTTATTTCGGATAATGTCATTTTGTAACTGTACAATCGGTTGAAACAAGATATATTGTTTTGTAAGTTTTGCGCTTGTAAAGGTCTGTTTTTGGAGACAGTGTTGTTATGGAACTAGTCTGAGTGGATATTTTATACAAAGGAATAAAGTGGTTTACAAATTGATTACACTTGTAACTCGTAGAATGGTAGGAAAATATTGTTTTATTTTACAAGTTCTATACAAAGGTCTGTTTTCGAGACAGTACTGCTTTGGAACCTGCCTGAGTTAGAACAGAATATATCATACTGTAATTTTTGCATTAAGGTCTTTTTTTGACTACAGGGTTGTTCTGGAGCTTGTCTGAGTTAGAACAGAATACATCATTTTCAGAGTTTTGCTCAACGGTCTGTTTTGAAAACAGTTTTTGCGGTACTTGTAAGAAACTTAAAGTTATTAAAAATATAATTATATTTGTATTTGACAGTTTGGTTAGCACAGAATATATGATTCTGTAAGGGTTTTTTTATTTTTAAAAAGGTCTGTTTTTAAAGAGAGTGTTGTTCTAAAGCATAACTAAGTGGATATTTTACATAGAACACATACTAGTCTGAGTGGATATTTTATACTCAACTAGTCTGAGTGGATATTTTATACAAAGAAACATAAAGTGGTTTACAATTTATCACACTTGTAATTCGTAAAACTGTTGGAAAATATTATATTACTTTGCAAGTTCTATACAAAGGTCTGTTTTCGAGACAGTACTGCTTTGGAACCTGCCTGAGTTAGAACAGAATATATCGTTCTGTAATTTTTGCACAAAGGTCTGTTTTTGACGACAGTGTTGTCCTGGAACATGTATGGGTTAAAACAGAATACATTTTCCGAGTTTTTCATAAAGGTCTGTTTTGGACGACAGTATTGTTTTGGATCATGTCTGAGTGGATAGTTTTCTTTGAGATACATTGAGTGTTTTTTTTTTTTTTTGTTCTTACTGTAAAATAGAACCAACGGAGATTTTATTGCTTTTTTCAAGAATTAGGAGGAGGACAAATATCTTTGACCGAAAAATAGCTCCGAGTTCAACTGCAAGTGTTGGAGATGATAAACGTTTTGCTATGACTGGTTTGAAATTTAAGTAACTTTTCATTCCGTCCAATACAGGACCTATTGCATTTCGTACAATTTTATAGCTAGTTTCAGGTAATGTCGATCGTTCTGTATGCGTTAATAACTATCGACTAAGTTGGAATAGAATATTTTGTTTTGTACAACGGTCAGTTCTTAAAGTCACTGTTTCTTACGAACGCGTTTAAGTGGATCTTATTATGGAGAAACATAAAGTGTTTTTAAAATATAGTGACAATAGTATTTGGTACATCGATTTGAATAGAATATTGTTTTGTAAATTTTGTACAACAGCCTATTTTTAAAGACAATGTTGCTGTGGAACGTGTTTGAGTGAATATTTTATACTAACCAAGGAACCATATGCTGCGAAAAAAAGGAAGATAAGCAATTTTTTATGTAATTTTAAAGAAAATAAGTAAATTAACAAACACAATAAATAATAATAAGAGCAGATCTTTACTAACAAGTTAATATAATTGACTTCAAATTGGCCGGTTTTGCAACGATGCAGAGACGCGGTATGTACAACGATGTAGAGGTGACCTAAAGCATTTATGTCACCCAAAGAGGGGTAGGCCAGCGTATGCCCCCCCCCCCATGATGTGCAAGCGGCGATGCAAACGTGTGTCGTGTTTACATGAACAACCCCGAGTTTTAATCAGTCTCAACGAAGCAGCAGTGAAGCGGCATGGCACGAACAAGCTTAAAAAAAAAAAAAAATACATTTCTTCTTCACAAATGAAGTTTTTGTAACTTATGATTAGTAGATGACCAGCTTATTTATTTATTTTTTTTTGAGCAATCACGATTGCTTATTGTTCTCACTTGACCATCCTTGATGTTCCGGTTCCTTTTTCAGCTTGGACCAGGGCCTCTGCAGCACCACCGCCCGCCGTCCTCCAGGCGAGGCTGTCCCCGGGTCCTGAGCTATCGGCTTCTCCTGGTCGGAGGCGTCCATGTCCTACACACACGCACGCTCACACACATATAAACACACGACTTCACACACTCCTACACACATACATACGCACACTCATGCCTGCACACAGACACAAACACATGCCTACATACACACACACTCGAACGCCTACACACACACACACGAACGCCTACACACACACACACACGAACGCCTACACACACACACACACGAACGCCTACACACACACGAACGCCTACACACACACGAACGCCTACACGCACATGCGCGTACACAACACTCACTCACACAGATGCATACATACACTTACACACACACGCACCCACACACATGCACCTACACAAACACACACGCGCATACACACGCTCGTGATTGCGAAAAACATAATTTGAATTCAAGATGCCAAAAATTCAAATTAATATATATATATATTTTTTTGTGATTGTCAATAATGTTACGTAATTCTGACACCATCCACCTTCAAACTACGATAGTCATTCCGTTTGTTTCCTTTTTAAATTTAAGGTTATAATTATTGAAATAAAAAATGTGCCTTTAGACAAAGCGGGTCGGGCAAAGCGGATATAGGATTTAATCATATATTTATTTATAATTTCTTGATTCGTGTGCTCACTTGGATTTTCTAATTCAATAGGATAAGTATAACTTTAAAAAGTTATTTTTAGGATGGCAATTAATTAGTCTATTAATTTAATCAGCTATTCCTTTATGTTTTATAAACAAATGTGCTGACTTTAAATATGATGAGTACAACTGTTTTACATTTTTTATACAATAGCAGGTAGCTCGTAAACTATTTTAATCATTTATAACTTAATACTTGATTGGCAAATGTACCAGGCCACAATTAGTTAAGCTTATCCGCTTTAGGCTTCCTGGTAGGGGCAAAGCGGCTTTTTCAAATGTTTGTAAAAATTGATAATAAATAAATATTAGGTTTGAAATGATACAAATTTCCAGGAGCGAACTCCAAATCCCTTGCTAAGTTTGCTAAAGATGGCTTTCATTTGCGTCTTTAAGACATCAGTTTAAAAAAAAAAAAAATCCGGGAAAAGCCTTCTTTACCCTTACCAAAAACAGTCCAAATTTCTTCGTTTTTATTATTATTAGTAGTAGTAATTAGAATTTATTTAAAAAAAAAACATTATGAGGACAACCCTCTAAACTCCTTTCCGTTCTCCAAACGTTGACAAAACTCTAGTAACACGGCGTTTTTAACCCGGGAGAACTCGCATCGGGCCTCTCAGGCCCGGTAACTACGCTGCCAACTACAAAACTACGCTGCCAAAAATCACCCTTTCAACGGAAATGAATGAGGTCCACAGTAGCTGCGTTCGAGGTGACCTACATACTGACCACATGCTTTTCAGGAATGTACATTTCCCCTTTTCCCCAGAAAATTCTGGTTCTGGCCTCAGAGGCCCGAAGCGAGCGCTCACGCTTTTCATTTCAAATTGTGAATGTAAAGTAAGAGGTTGCGAAATGCATTGCTATTTAAGCTACAAAGATGAAATGAAGAGGTTGCAGACCTTGTTAGTTGAGGTTTCAACTGATGAGGACTTCCTTAATGAAGATGATGAAGAAGTTGACACAGAACAGTATAGCGATCATCAGTCATGCTTAGAAGAAGATTTAGATTCATGTATCATTAAACTTTCTTAAACCTTACTTTTTAAAACATATTTTATAGGCTGTTTATCTATTTATAATTCAGTGTTGAAAACACAATTTTTTTTTTCTATTTTGCTAACTTAATTTACTGAAATAACCACTCCGGGACTGCGGAGCTCCCCGCGAGCGTTCGTGTGACGAAAAGTACCGCGAGTTCTCCCGGGTTAAAACTACAATTCCAAAATATTTACGCAAGATAACATCAAAAGCCCCCCCCCCCCCAGTTACTAAAGGTAGTCTAAAATAATCTTCAACTTCCTAAAAAATATACTGCCCCCGCACTTACAGGCCCCACTCGCTGCCTATTGCTGCAAGAAGTTACATTTATATGTTGTTGATTTCTGTTACAACTATGCGGAGGAAACATTTTAAATTCAATTACAAAACTTAAATGAATACTTTTACTTAGTGCGATGATTAATAGTTCAAAACGAACACACCTTTTATATTCGTGCATTTTTACGTTAATATGAGTTTTTCAAATCAGTGATGTAAATATGAATTGGGCAGGCAAATTATGTACTTCTAAATCGCAAATCGATTGTAAATTCAACTAGAAATAAACCTATTTCAGTGTTTTGTTACAAAACTTTGGCTTCAATTAAATCTCATTTCCAACTTTTCAAATAGCAAATGAGAATTAAATTACAAAATTGAACATGATGCTTTAGAATTTCATTTTATCTACAAACAATAAAAAGATTATCTCCTTAGAACGGGACATAAATCACATTTGCTAGGCAACCTTTGAATAGTTTATTTCAGTTTCTCGAAAGAATTTTCTATTGAAGTTTCTAACATTGGGCATGAAATGAATTTGCTTTGCACAAAGAATCTGAAATCATGAACATTAAAGGGACATCAATGACTTTGAAAGTTAGAAGAATTTTTTAACGTTATTCATTAAGAGGTTCATTGGTTAAGATTATTTGTAAGTACGATTAAAGGAACATTTAATCACAATATCTGAATCGTTGTTTTATGTAGTAGTCAGCAGTTCGATCGCAATCGGCTGCATCGATCGTAGAATGGTTTAAAGTTGCTCTAAGAAAGTTAATAAACAGCTGTCTTACTTTTCTCAATAACTTCTTGTTACTTTTCTTCCTGTAAACAAAAGAAGCGTGGTTGTTGATTTACAAATTTCTGCATTGAAGACTGTTTAAGATTATCTCGTCGTCGCACAGTCTAAACAGTGTATCCCCGTTTAACCTGCTTTTTAAACCTTTATTTTCGCAACCGTTGATCCTGGATGCATACTTCCAATTGCAAGAAAGAATAAAATAACACGCAGAGTTAAGATATATAAAGTTTGAAGCAAAAATAAATAAATAAATAAATAAATAAAATAAAATAAATAATAATAATAATTTGAATTTTAACATCTGCAATTCAAATTATGTTTTTCACAATTATAAGTATGTGTATGTAGGCATGCGTGTTTGTGTCTGTGTGCAGGCATGAGTGTGCAGGTATGTGTGTGTGTCTGTGTGCAGGCATGAGTGTTGTGGGTATGTGTGTGCGTAGGCGTGGGATGTGTAGGTGTGTGTATGTATGTGTGGGATGTGTATGTGTAGGTGTGTATATGTATGCGTGTGTATGTAGGTGTATGTATGCTTGTGCGTGTTGGTATGTGTATGTATGCGTGTGTGTGTAGGTGTGTGTATGTATGCGTGTGTGAGTAGGTGTGTGTATGTATGCGTGTGTGTGTAGGTGTGTATGTATGTATGTGCATGACCTTCTAATAGTATGGGTGTAATTTTTTTATAGGGAATGTCGTGCCCATTCAATGGCACTATTATCTCGCCCTTTAGATTATTATTCTGCAATTTTTAGATTACTGACGTATATAAAAACATTGCCATTCTTAGCGTTTGAAAGTACTATTCTCTACGTTTACTATGTATTTAAACTTCTAACACTCGTACATGAGAACCTTAGTATTCATTTGAGTTATCAAAAAACTTCGATTATTTAATATATGTAGAAACAAGCAGTGTGGGTTTAAACTAGATTTCTTTTCTTTTTATATCACAGCTTTAAGAAACTAGGTGGCCAAATAATTTAACGTATAAATCGATCTAACCCTTTTGACTTCCAGCTCAAACAAACTAGGGTACTTTCATTTAGTTTAACACTGAAAGGACAAGAGGATTTAAGGTTTTTTTTTTTCTTTCTAATGGAGCACCATTCTGTAGAGCAGCGTTTCTTAAATTGTGTTCCGCGGAACACCAGGCCTCCACGAGGACTAATCAAGGGTTCCGAAAAGCTTGACTTCTTCCTTTTAATTCAAAACCATTTAAAAACCGAGAAAACAAGGTTTGTGCGAATCTTGTAATGAGTATTTTTTTTTTTCAAAAAGAGCATCAGAGAGAAAGTATCAAAATGAGTTTCGGATAAAAAACTATTTTTTGTCAATCGACGACCTTTGATATGCGCAGGACAAGAATACAAAAAATTTGCTAAATCGACATTTTTGATTCCTTTTTGCATCAAAAAATTTTAATTCATGCCTGTATTTTGTTCAAAACGATTTGAGAAATTTGGGGTTAATTTTGCATGTTAATATTTGGCGACGATAAATATTGTTTCTATAATTTTCTTTTTTGTTACAAGAAACCCATTTTCAAAGTGGCTAATCAGCCACTAGTCTTAAAAATAATCTTAAGTAATAAATAAAATCAACTATAAATTTGAAGAAATACCAGGGGTTCCGTAAAAAATGAGGACATTAAAAAAGATTCCCCTTATTAATCAAATTAAGAAACGCTGATGTACTTTTGCAGACTTAGTGCGATCCCCCGGCATAGCAATCACTCTTTCACGTGGCACCACTATTGATGAGATGCCTTTGCCACGAGAGCCCATTTTGAGGCCCAGCTTCCCCACTAGATGGAGGCACCTGGGCTCTATTTGATGCGAAACAGCACTAAGAGTTCAATTTCGTCAAGAGATACTCCATGCCAATCGAGTAATCGAGGGATCTTTTACATGCCACATAATCATACGACATGAACGCTATCAATTAGCTGCATCTTGAAAATCCACTGACTGGAGACAGGACCAAACCTGCGCCATTTGGCGTAAGAGACCAGCGCCTAACCACTACACCGCTCTGTCGGCAGAGGATTTAAGGGGAGTCAGTACCGTATTCAAAAATTCAATTTTTTGATTTTTATATATTTTGAAACTCCATTTCAATACCTTTTCAAAGACAAAAACTTCTTGATCGCGCTCATATTAGAAGTAAGTTAAAATAAGCTTTAAAAAAATGTAAACCTATTTTTATGAGGTATGATTTCCCCCATTAAATTTCAATATCTCGAAAAGGTATTTTTTGAAACTAAATGTTCTTTTTTTCCTCAGAAACTAAATTGTGTTTTGCTTTGAAATTTTTACTATTTATTTCATACATCTATTTGCATATACTAAAGTCAATTTTTTGTCATATTCAAAAAATATTTTGTTATAGAGCTAATTTCGTGTTGCAAAAAAATGTTTTTTTTTTTTTTAAATTACACATTAGAATTAAAAAAAAAAGCTTTCTTTCTGTAAAATTGTACTTAAGTATAGAGAAAAGAATCTACTTAAGTTACAAAAAAAAATCATAACTGTATCTTTAAAGGACTTTCAGGAAAAGGTACATAAACCTGTGCAAATTAACATTAAGGTTAATATGTAAATTCTTGCAAAAAAATCTTCCATGTGTTTCAAATTGTATTTTATTCATTTTTTACCAAAACTTTTTCCTCTTTTCATTTTTAGAACTAAGACATCATAAAAAATGTCAACAATGTGAATGGAGTAAATTTTCATATCTCGTAAAGCTTTTAAACACGTATAAATATTGCATATACACGTATGCATATATATATGAAGTAAATTTACCTAAAATTAATCGAATTCTCACTAGCAAGCTGTTTGACTGTCAATATTATTCACCAAATATTCGCTGAACAATGATGAATATGCATTTCATGAATGGAGATCATTTAAATAGTTCCATTAGGAAATTAAACGGTGTTAATATGTGCTCAGAGCTCTGTTATTAAGGCCGAATTATTTCATTCAAATTAATGACTTTTAAGTAAGTTATTTGAAATAGTAATTTTATGATGAAACTTTAGTTTCTTTTCTTAATGTTCCTTTGGTTAAGTTGCTTCGTAAATAGTATCACAGAGATTTTTTTTTCGTTTTCATAGCATTTGATTTTTTGTTAAGTTATATTTAAATTTGTAATTTTTATCACTTCTGTCGCATTTTTTTTTTATTTCCTTTTACAAAAAAATTAAGTATTGTATTCGCGAAAAGAATT
This sequence comes from Uloborus diversus, assembly GCF_026930045.1. Classification (NCBI taxonomy): domain Eukaryota; kingdom Metazoa; phylum Arthropoda; class Arachnida; order Araneae; family Uloboridae; genus Uloborus; species Uloborus diversus. The sequence continues at coordinate 257,469,054 of NC_072731.1, forward strand.
TCCCCCAAAAATCGGCCTTAATTTCCATTTTTCTCACCCCCGAATGAATGTTGATTTTTTTTTTCGACCCGACCACACGTGAATATATACCTAAGAACCTACAGACACCCGAAACATCCATTTTGACGACCCCCGAGTTAATTACAACGAATTTTCTCGTGTCGTCTGTGCGTACGTGTGTATGTGTCTCGCATAACTCAAAAACGGTATGTCCTAGAAAGTTGAAATTTGGTACGTAGTTTCCTAGTGGGGCCTAGTTGTGCACCTTCCAATTTGGTTGCATTCGGATGTTTCTAAGGGGGGCTTTTGCCTCTTTTTTTGGGGAAAACATTGTTAATTTCGATGTAAACCCAAGTGATGTTATAATTTGTCGGACACTTGGCGATATATCGCCAGTCTTTTGGTCGCCAAGTTTTGTCGCCAACTTGGCGACAAATTTGGCAATGGTTGTTTTTTTTTAATTTTTAATTTACTATTATTTTTCTAAGTTTAAATTTGGTTTCAATTTGTCCACTGTTGGTGATATTTCGAGAGTAAACAACTGAATCACATTAAAATTGCCAATAATGGGGAAATGACATTAAATTGGAGTAAAAGGAAGTCATGTGATGCACACATCGGCTCGTTTTACTTCGAAATTGTTAAAATGAAGGAAAATTTTGTAAAAAATATTCAATGTACTGTTTGATTTTTTGACTTTCTTTTTGTCATTAAAATCACTTTTCACAAAGTTAAGACACACTGTCAAATCCTATTTTAACGAAATCCTTCACACAGAAACTTCTAGATAAAAAAGACTTCTAGATCCCCAAATCAACTTAACATGGAATCGCTGTAATTCAAGAAATTTCAGGACAGCAAAATGGATCTTCTGGCTCCTTCAAATTCGTCAAAACGAGATTCTACTGTAATATTCTTATTCACAAACTTCGGTTATGATCTTTTGATTGTTACTTATTTATTTGATTTTCTTAGATTATAATACGATTGCGGCAGTGAGAAGCAAAGGGATGTAGGTGGACCAAGGTTGGCCGGATTGGACCCAATGGGTTAAAAAAAACATTAAAAAAAAACATTATTTTGCCCACTTTTGGGTTTTTTAAATTCTCTGAAATTTTTTTTTTAAAATTAATTTAAATACTTTCACAATTTAAACTCCTTTTTTATTTGCTATTCGCCAGAGACAATGGACATAAAAATGAATTTTGAACTTTAATAGCATTTCTTAACTCTTACCGGCATTAAAAAATACTTCAAAGATTTTAAATTTTTCTTTAACTAGTCAAAAATAACTCAAATTATCTTGACTATGTCCTGTCAAGTCTGATTTCCTCAATATTTGTAGATTGTACCTACACTAGCTAAAAGGCTTTCATGTGAATTATTTTCTGCAAACCAACACGTCACATATCTCGAATAAACAAGGTTTATTTTTTAGAAGTTAACAGGTTTTACAAACGGTCGGACAGAAAATAGAATAGGATATACAGTATTTTCATTATCTTACGAAAAAGTTTAATATTTCTTACTCTGTACACAGAAATAGAAAAACGGGCAACATAAACTTTAAAGGAATGTCTTGATTAAGCAGGAATTCAGTAAAAAGGGATTTAAACTACTTGAGGTTCTACAGTAAATTTGCATAATAAAATGAAATACAATAAAGTAAAATGCAAAAAAAAAAAAAAATGTAGTAATTAAAAGCGAACAAACGAACATTTAGTTTTATCACTCGAGAAGTAACTTTGCCTTAACTGTTGGTAATCATGGAAACTAAAAAAATCTGAAACTTCACCATATTTGGGCTTTGTCGTCTTTTTTACTTTTCTTCAGAAAACGCCGAATTTTCCAGCTTTTTTTTTACCCCAAAACATTTTTGCGCTTTGTCCATATACATACGCTACAATATGCTACAAGTACCCCATATTTTCCCTAAAGAAAGAAAAAAAAACACATTTCTTTTTAAAAAACCCAGCTTTAGTTGGCTTTTTTGGGTTTATTCAAGAAACCCCAAAAAACCCTGGGTTCATGGGCTTTTTAAAAAAAAAACCGGGTTTTTGCCAACCCTGAAGTGGAGATTTTCAAGTTTTGAGTAAAACGACTATAAAGAACACGTCCTAGGTAGGCTTTAGTTGATTTTTTTTTCTAAATCATGCTATACAGCAGCATCTACCAGGGCTACTAGTACCCCCAAACAAAGGAGAGGTTCACCTACCATTTGTACTGGTTATCTTCAAATTTTTAATTTTGGCATTGCATCTCCTTACTTCTCTCTGCCTCAATTGTATTTGAAGAATTAGCTTTTTATTTTGTACTAGTGGCACTCGCACGGCTTTGCCCGTAATAGAAAAATTAAAAGGTCTTTTGGTTCGCATGTATATTTACAAATAATGTATGGTGAATTTTCTCGCCAATTGGCTTGTACCCATGTTACGGTTCCACGTTATGATAATTTCGTAATTTACTCGTCCATCTTATGATAGTTTTGTCCTTAAAATTGGAATAGAAAAAGAACCACATCAAACTTTCGAAAAATCGCTTCGAGGTGCACACACTCATGCTACAAACTAACTTTGTGCCAAATTTCATTAAAATCGGCCGAATGGTCTAGGCGCTATGCGCGTCACAGAGATCCAGACATCCAGACATCCTCCGGACATCCAGACATAGAGATTTTCAGCTTTATTATTAGTAAAGATTAGTCAGGTGGTGTGCTTTGTTAAGCTTTCAATATACGTTTTGTCACTTCGACACATAACACGTAGGAATCATTGCATGTGTATCCCATGCATGGGCAATGCTTTGCTAATATTTTACTTGCAACTGTGCATGGGTGGACATAGGACAACGTATTTTTTGCTTCAAATTTGCCAGAATTACGAATCTTGCTTAGTCGTTGATGGCCAGAAATTGTCCCACATCAGGCTAAGTGTAATTGTTATCCAAGTGTCAATTATCTCTAGATAAAGATATTTTTCTAAGTTGTTCTCTTTGCTATGTAATACAGGGTTCGGCCCATTAAACTCATATTTGGAGATTGTGCTGTGTGAGTGGGGTTACGGTAGTTTAAGTGATATCGGTAGCTATCAGTATAGTAGTACTGAAGACTGGATGCCATATCAGGGGATCGCACTAGGTTTGAAAAGGTCGCTTCACGCAGCACTGTTAGAACGAAGACTGAAGAATGTTTACTGTTATAATTATGGCGTCTGATTTATAAATATCAAGCATTTGGTATCAACACCAGATCAGTCCATGCATTTTCAATGGTGTTTTTGTTTTATAATTTGATACTTCTTGTTGGATACTATTACGCTGCAAAGCGATTTGGAATGCATACAGCTCAATTGGATCGAAAGCTGCTGTCACAAAACCGATTTTCTGAGAAAAACTATATATCCGTGAATATTTTAGTGTCTCTTGTAATTTTTAAAAAAGTAGACAGACCTGGTTTTAGTGCTAAACGCCTCAAATATGAACTATAAATGACGTAAAAGAAAATTAATAACTGGAAATCTTACCTTAAAAGTTACAACGGAAGTAGACAGATAATAGTCTTAAAATAATGGGGTCGTTCCCAAAATTTTGAAAGTATTTTTTTCTGAAAGAGCATGCTTAAAAACATAGGATCTGACCATTTTTTAAATAATTTGACTAAGTTTAACATTAAAAAAAATATTTTAATCGGTGCTCTTTCATTTTTTACGCTTCTGCCGATGACATCACAAATGAAATGTCATTCACTGATGCCATTCACAGAGTGTAATATTTCATTCGCATCTTTGCTCACGTGTACTGGCAACGATATGGTTTGACAGCAAGCGTAGAGCACAATATTTAATTCGCTTCTTCATTATCATGACGGATGGCGTGGGGCGAATTGCCTGACTGTCAAGGTTGTGTGTCCCAAAAGCTGTACTTTTTTTTAAAATAAAACATTTATTTCGTAGTTTTTTTTAAATTGAATAACATTTGTACCAACATTAAGACAGATGCAGGATTTATTATCTTTCATTTTTCTTTAACATCAAGTTTTTAAGAAAAGTCTCTGTCTAGGTGGGGGCATGATACCCCGACTTACTTTACGTCTGACGGCAGTTCGCTACTTCTGACACTTATTCCAAGAGAAAAACACATGCGACCTTTTCTTCACAGGCACAAGTGTATTTTTCCTGTTCTATTCACGATCGGTCCCCTTCCAAAGAGAATTTTCTTTTTACCACGTCCCCAATGCACCTGACAGAAACTAGATAAGAACTGTGAAAGCTCTGCTTCCTATTCCAATCAATAGAGGTGTGGATATTTGTCCTTTCCTATTCACACAAATATATCCGGTCCGTTTTCCCGCCAAATATGCTCGAGGGAAATGTTGTTTTTTCACTTAAGCACTTTTCGGTGCAAATTTTATTTTCGGGTATTCGTTTTGAACGAGTATGCTTTGTGGTTCTTTCCCCCAAATTTAAAAACTTTCTTCTTGTTTTATGTACTTTACTATCTGCGTCGCCCGGCTTCGCACGGTCTCTCTCGAAAATTAAAGTTGTGTAAAGTGACGCGTGTTCAACAATCAGGATTGAACAAAGAGAGAGGGAAAAAAACAGTAAAATTTTGCTGCAGATAGCGGAAAAATAACCAAAAAGGTAACATTTTAAATCTTTCGATTGCAGGAAAAGTCTCAAAGCAAAAATCAAAATTTTATTTGTTCATGTTCGAGAAAAAAAAAGAAAAGAAAGGCAACAGATCTTTCATTTAATGACTTTCTTCACGCTACAAATTTTAAAAAAGCATTTTTACGGAAAGTTGAGATGAAGCACTGAATAATAATTTGAATGGAGGACAGTCATCGAAAAATACGGATTTTATGTTGAAATTAAGCATTATAGTTAATAGTTTTTAATTGATATCTCTGATAATTATTATCGGAGGATTATGTTAAATAGCCAAACATGAAGACGGAAAGATTACGACTCCATCAACACCTGGCTCGATAGTCAGTTCATTGGCGTTCGGGAGAAGTTATTTGGACATACATACACACATACATATATACATACACACAAACATACATACATACATACATACATACACACACACATACATACATACATACATACATACATACATACATACATACATACATTATATAAGACGCTCTGCATGACGTCTTATTTAACATTAAACTGTTCAACCAACTCAATGTGCTAGAAAAGAAATTATTTTTTAGTAAAGGTATGTTAAGCAAAGTGAAATAGTACTTTTCAAGACGAACAAATTGGAAGTTTGTATTGAAAACAACACTACACAAAGGAATACCAGTGTGTTTTATATTAAACCTTGCATTGAAATTTTAATTTTTATCTTTGGCAGTAAATTTGTCCTTAAAAAAAAGTGGAAAATTTTCATTTTCTTTTCACGAAACAATGTAAAAATAAACGAATAAGTAAAAAAAGAGGAGTAATTAATGATGAGCAAAAATAAATGATTGAATAAACTAGCACATAATTTAGAAAATAGGTGAGTGATTGAATAAATAAGTAAATGATTAAACGAAGGTGTGCAAATGAATAAATAATTAAATAAATATGTAAGTGGTTTAATAAATGATAAGGAATTATTTCACTTTGCTCCATCCACTTTGCCCAGCATACAATTGACTCATTGCACAAAGCAACAAAGCATTTAAAATACAAATCAGCTAAATATTAAAAAAATAAATATTGCACTAAATATTAGTAGGTTCAGTTAATACTTAAAATGTTAATGACAAGAGTGTTATTATTTATAATGACAAAAAAAAAAAAAAGCTTTGCAACAAAATATTATTATATAAGTATTTTAAAAATTGCTTCTATTGTCATATGCTTCTACTTCAGAGGCAACTTTTTAACTACTGGAACAGACATGAAATACTGCCTACTACATGAAATACTGCCAGATAGGTGGCGCTCAAAATAGAGTAAATATTTTGCTACTTCACTTTGCTCCGCATTTTCAATTAGCTTCATGTTCCTCTACATTAAAATTTCGTGTATATGAATGTATGGTTATTTTTATTTTAGGTTCTTATACTTTTCTCTCAGTTCAGATGAAAAATCATTTCAAGTAATGGGATCGTTTCCAAAATTTTAAAAGTATTCATTTTCTGAAAGAGCATGCTTAAAAAAACATAGGATCTGACCATTTTTTAAATTATTTCTTTAAGTTTAATATTTTTTAAAAAATTTCTTAAGTCGGAGCGCTTTCATTGTTTACGGTTTCTGCCGATGACATTACAAATGATGAAATGCCATTCAGTGTTGCCATTCACGGAGAAAAATATTGAATTCGCATCTTTACTCACGTGTATTGGCAACGATAGGGTTGATAGCAAGCGTGGAGCGCAATATTTAATTCGCTTCTTGATTATCATAACGTGAAACGTGGTAAAAAGATGCGCCAAAGAGCATCATTTGTGACGTCATGTTTGAAACATTGGACATTTAAAAAAAATAATTAAAAAATAACTGTTGGGAAAATGAAAGTATTTTCTGGATCCATGTTGTTTTTTTCTCTTTTGCTCATTCTATCCATTTCAGTGACTAAAAATAGAAGCAAGTCCTGCTATTTCAAGAAGATGTGACGTCATTCGTCTTCAAGTAAAATTTGTGTGCCATTTTGTTTTGTATTTTTAAATGCGGCTGTAGAATTTATTAGCTATTTCATGATAGTAGAAATGGTAAATTATTATATTTTATTTGATTCACAATTTTTTATACATATTTTTGTACATATAAATAATATCGTTTACATAAAATTAGCAATTAATCTTGCCATTGAATATTTTGCAATGAATGCTTAAAACATCCTGCGATAATTTGAATTTGAATAGCACGAAATTTCTTTATATTATATACTTCATTATGTCATATATCCATATTTTTTTTAATGAATTATAGAAACCAACCTTACAGTTAAACCTTTATTTCATACAAATAGCAATAAATTGCAACAATCGTATCATGGGATATTTGCTTCAAATGGATGAACTTCAAGTAAGAAAGTTCCAAAGTTGGCAGATTAGCCTTTTGTGGTAAAGAGAGCTGGAATAAACTTCTGCACTGTAGCTTCAACTAGTCAATTAGTTTAAACCATAGAGTAAAGAAATATACATAGAGAGGCCCCGTCTGTGGTAAAAAGGAAATTAAATTGAAGCCGAAATTATGGGATAAAGCGTTGCAATTATAAGCGGGGTTCTGATAACCTGGTCGCTTCCCGAGAATAGTTTTTACCTATCCCGCGAAGTGAACGAATAATGTAGCTGGCGGATTGGTTTGCATTTTAATTCATGTGCGATTTCAGAAATGTGCTTCATAAACTTAAAATCTAAGTTTAAATTAACTACCAATTGAAATCCAGTAATGGAATATTTTGAATCAAGATGTATCTCAAGATATTTAGCAAGAAGCTAAGGATCTTGGGATACAGTGGTGCAACTTCCGGCTTCAATTTCTTAGTATAGTGGGACCTCTCTATGTAATTTCTTTACGGTTTAAACGGAAATAAATATGTATTTGCATTCAAAACGTTTTGTAAATGTAACCAAATGTATTATCGCTGTTAGGTAGTTGCTTAACAAAAGGCTGACCTAAGGTTCTTGGTCTAATATATCACTCATTTATTTTTTTCAACTAGCTCTAATATTTGTACATTCGTCACATGACTCAGAAAAATCAGTTCATGTGAAAATTTAAGTTCACATTACGTTTGGCAGCAAATAAATAAAAAATGCCAAATTGACCTTAAGAACAGGAGTCTCTAATGAGGTCAACTATGAAAAAAGGCCAAAAAAAAAAAAAAAAAAAAAGCTATCGAACTGAAAAAAATTGAAAAGTTTTTTATTGCCGAGTATAAAATAAATTCAAACCACATTTTGTAAACTCAGAAACACTATTCCATATTTATTTCAATGGAAAGGAGAAAATTAATTATTACATTCGTGACAGTAATCAGTTTTATTTTTTATTTGTTGGTCACCCCTGCGCACAATTTGTGTCAGATGTCAGCACTGGATCATATCCTCCATCAAACCCTTCAGTGTCTTAATAAGAAGACCGGAATCCTATTAATGCCAATCATTGGCTTACTGGGATGCAGTATATTTTCTAGGGTTGTGAAATTGCAAGAAGTAAAAAAGAGGTACACTGTGACATTTTTTGTCTTTTTGATTTCATCAACTATGTGAATAAGTCTTTCTAGTACAATTATCATTTTTTACTTCTAAACTACAGTGAGCCATGAAGAAACTTAGAGTACAGTAAAATAAAATTAGGCAATTTTCACTAGACTAATTTGTAATAACGATTACTACCCTTTTGCTTGTTGATAACAGATGGTTTGTTGATAACGCTTAATCATCAGTTAGGCTTATGTTTGCTTTTAATAAACCTCCGATTATTCATAACTTATAGATATGTAGAAGTAGTCAAAATGTATGAAAGAAACACTGAATTTAAAAATTCACGTACTTAATTACCCGTATTTAATAAACGAATCAAAGTTTATGATTTTTACTTTCTTCTATATCTAATATATAGAAGAAAGTATTCGTTTCGTGCAAATTTTAGAAATTCGAATTTTTACGGATTTGAACGTTTCGAGGTGTGTTGAGTCCATTTCGACAATTTCTGGAAAATGTCTGTCTGTCTGTGTATCCGTGTGCCCTGTATATGTGTGACCGATTTTTGTGGTCGATCTATAGCAAAAACTACCGCATGAAATCGAACAAAATTTGGTACACATATGTGCCCCTAAGTAAACTTGTGCCCATTGTTTTTTGGCGTGAATCCCTCTAAAAGGGGTGGAGCAATGGAACGTCTCTTATGCGTGACTGCTTTTCTCAGGAAGTTAATGGCAGAATCAAACAAAATTTGGTCCATATGTTGCCCTTAACAGATACAGGTGCTGATTTAGTTTTGGTTTTAATATCTCAAACGGGAGCTGAGCTATTGAACGTTTTTTGTCGTCACGACAAGTATATCTCAACTGCGACTGATAAAGAAATAATGAACGGAATCAAACAAATATTTATCGACAAAAAGCCCTTAGAGGGTACAAGAGCTGATTCTATTTTGACACCAATAGCTGAAAAGAGGATGGTGCTATCTAACGTTCTTTCTTTTTCATTGCGAGTGCTATTTCTCAAAAAGTAATGCTTCGTTTTGGATGAAATTTTTAATAAATGTGAACCTATATGTAAACAGATGTTGGTTAAATTTTGGCGTCAGTTGCTCCAAAGAGCGGAGGGTTGATTTTTTTTTTTTTTTTTGCAAATAAAATAGCTTTTTTAATGCAACAATAGGAAAGATAAATCGTAATAGACTGTCATCTGCGGATTCACGCGATTTTAGCTGTTGAGAAATGAGCGAAAATAATATCTCAAAGATTTAAAATGTTGTTGTAACTATTGCCATCTTTTGTTTGTTAACAAATAAATTATTAGTAAATAATTAGAGCAAGGCTTTTAAAACAACTTTCAATTTTTGCTCTTTGCTTTGCTGTTGCGAAAATTCCGAAATTGGGACGGTCGTCAAGTTTTTGTGTACGTATTTTTTATGCAGGGAATATTGCTTTCTCGTCAAGCATGGGGAGGAATCAGAATTTCAAAACAAAGATTTAGAAGAAAGTTTTATGGTTGCCACAACATACTAGTTGATAATGTGATAATGTTTTTGGATTAAATCTTTTAAATTGGATATACTTCCTTCATAATTACAGAAGGGATTTAAGATTGATGATATGTATTTTAAAATTTAACTTGACATGATGCTTTAGAATTTGAGCCAACATTTTTCTCAAACAAATAAACGTACGAAAGAAAAAAAAACTCTACTTGTTGAAGTTTTATCCGAACATTTTTTCTTACGAAGAATGGGAAAGCCTTCGAATCCAAAGTTTTTCGATTACATACTTTGTCTTAAATAAGATTCAATTCAATGGATTTTCCAAGAATTAATGATGACCTACTTTTAAAACTTCGCTAAATCTAATCGGAAAGGTATGTTTTAAGTTGGTATCTTCAGACAAAAATTATCATTTTTTTTTCTTTTTCAAATGCAATCAAGTGTGTGGCATTTTAAAGGAATATTTTTCATCATTTTGTCAGGATTGTTTGGGAACGGAAGAAATTTTAATTATAATTTCAGATAAATATATTACTATTGAATCGTTTACGAAATTTTAAAAGTATTTTTTTCTGAAAGAGCGTGCTTAAAAACATAGGTTTTGACCTTCTTTTAAAAAAATAATTTGACAAAGTTTAAAATTTAAAAAAATAATTTGACAAAGTTTAATATTTAAAAAATATATTTTAATCGGTGCACAGATTTAATTTCCTTTTTTACGCTTCTGCACATGACATCACAAGTGATAAAATGCAATTCACTGATGCCATCAGCATAGATCACGATATTTAATTTCCGTCTTTACTCATATGTAGTAGCAACAATATGGTTGATAGCAAGCGTAGAGCGCAATATTTAATTTGCTTCTTAATTATCATAATCTGGAAACGTGATAGGCAGCAAGCGTAAACATTCAGTTCAAACAGTTGAATGTGCTCCAAAGTTCATCACTTGTGACGTCACATCACTTGTGTCTCTTTAGAAGAATCGGACATTTAAAAAAAATACATTAAAAATTAAACATTTTGAAAATAAAGATTTTCCTCGCTCCATGTATTTTTTTTTTTTTTTTGCTCATTCTATGGACTTCAGTGACTAAAAGTAGTACTTCTTACTGATGGAAACAACCCCTATGAATAATTTAAAGAAAATGTTATAAACTAAGCATTAGCGGTAATTTTCCCCTTAAGTCCCCTTTAAAAAAAGAAAATGTAGAAAATTAATAGAGAAAATATACTATTTCTAGTAAATACCTGACTAAAAAAGAAAAGGGGGGGGGGGAGAAATGATGTGGATAAATAATTACATATCGTTGTGTTTGTTTATCGCGCGTATCAACTTATTATATGTTTTTTTTTTTTTGACTTTTTAAAAAACATTCTGGGCTATGAAATCTTTACTTAATTAAGCGACATTTGATGCAGATTGAGACTGAAGAAAGCTAAAAAGAAAAGAAAGGAAAGATAGAAAGGAGAACAAAGGTTTTACACAAAGAAGATATACTTAAAAAAAAAATAAGGCAGATTTAGTGACCTTAAAACAGATTTAATATACCCCAGTCGAAATTAGCTCTCACAGAATCAGAAAAATTACCGTTCTGATATCAGAATTTAATTGGAAAACTTAATTTTACGCCTACGCTGCGAAAATAAACGGAGAGTTCTATCTACATGAAAATAATTTAATTTTTCTTTTTTCCTTGAAAAATTAGCATTGAAGTATAATATGATCTGAATTGCGCTATTTCTATTCTGGTAAACTGCTAAAAATAATAATAATAATAATAGTAATATTAATAATAATAATATACTATTACGAACTGTTTTGATGCTGTTGTTAGCAATATTATTATTATTATTATTATTATTATTATTTTATTTTTATTATTATTATTATTATTATCACTCTTAATATTATTGCTCTTGCTATTATTATTAATTTATATAATAACATTAGCAATATTAATAATAATAATAATAATAATAGTATTAATAATATCAACAATAAAAGTAATAATACTTATAATATTAATTATGATAATATTAATAGCAATAATATACTATTACGAATTGTTTTGATGCTGTTGTTAGCAATATTATTATTGTAATTAATATTATTATTATTATTATCACTTTTAATATTATTGCTCTTGCTATTATTAATATTAATATTATCATAATTAATATTATAACTATTATTACTTTTATTGTTGATATTATTATTATTATTATTATTTTTATTAATATTGCTAATGTTATTATTACTGATAACATTGTTGCTGTTATGATTATTAATTTTTTTTGTTGATGTTGATGATTATATTATTATTATTTACATTAATATTAAAGTTAACATTATTCATAATAAAATTAAAGTTAATATTATTAATATTATTATTAGGGTTAATATTTTTACTATTAATATTAGTATTAATATTATTAATATGAATGTTATTATTAATTAGAATAAGAATAAACGGCAGAAGTTCAATATAAATAGGTAAAGTTTCTTTACTTATTTTTATTGATGCATTATTATTCGATACAAAATAGTATCTTCTCAGTCAGAGGAAATGCAGAAAAAAAGGAAAAAAAAAAACAGCACTCCACATGCAGCGTAAAAGAAAAGAAATAATGCCGCTCACTGCACAATTCCCGATAATTATGCTCAAGATGGTATGACGTGTCTCCTCCTTTATTTTCACCTGATATTTTTTGTCATCAGACCTCCCCAAAGGAGATGTTTCTTGTCGGAAAACATTTCCCTTAAGGCTGTGTCCGCTGCTGCTGTGATTTTCTTTGATTCTCGAGGCATTGATACAAAGGCAATATTTTATACTCTATTTATTCTATGTGTTTCTTCTTGTTTCATTTGAAGATAAAAATGTTTTGGGACTGGTGTGTACATTTGAAAAAAGTTTACATTTAAGACTCATAGGACAGTTTTTTGATTGATTTTTCGAAAAATATAAGTAGTTTACTTTTATTTTTGTGTAGAAACTAATTGCAGTTAGTAAAACGTGACCAATAAAATGCAAAATTTATTTGCAATTCAAGTACAGTCGGATCCCGACTTACGCGAGGGATGCGTTCCAAGACTCTTCGCGTAAGTCGAGATTTCGCGTTGTAGAAAAATGTTGTGTATATGATTTTTTTTTATTAACATACTCAATCATTTTAGACATTTTTAAACACCTTTTCAACTGTTTTAGATTTTTCTGTAACTATATATTACCGTTTCTTACATAAAGAGCTGAATTATTACCGTATTTTTAAAAAAGGTGCTTTATTCAAAATAAAATACTGTCAAAATAAAATACTGCACAAAATCAATGATTAATGGAAGAGAGAGACTTAAAAATAAGATATTACGGCACGCAGTACGTAGTAATAATAAAACACTGCACTGTAAAAGTACTATACAGTAGATACAATAAACTACATTTATAACTTAAAAATTGAGAATGATGATTTATGCTGCACAATCTGTTCGTATCATTCTTATATATTTTTAAGTACTTCATATTAAAACTAAGGTCTGGACTTATGCGGCTTGCCTTCTCTTGACTTTTAATTATACGTATGAAAGATTCACTCATAGTAACTAATTGTCGTGCTACCTTCGACGCACTTTCTAGTTGTTCAAGCGTATCACGAATCTTTACCTTTTCTTAAATTGTTGCAAGTTTTCACTTTTTGTTTCCATCTTCAAACTTTAGATGAAACAGCGTGCATAGGTGCCACAATTTTTCATTACCTTTCATATTTAGAATAAATTAATGAAAAATGAGGAGTAGTGATGTAAACACACTAATAAAACTATGTTTATTGTGCGGTGTGTGGAACTTGCGCAGTCAGTGATGCTGAAAGGACGAAAGTACATTCACGAAGTCAGTGTTTAGTAGTCAATAACAAAACCAAAACTTAGCATCACGATTCCTTTCCAAATATTTACGTGTGAGAGCGAGAAATTCGCTTTAGCTCTAAATTTCGTTACTCCTGAAAAACTCGCGTTATAGCCACTTCGCGTAAGTCGGATCGCGTTGTAGCGGGAGTCGACTGTAAAATATAGGAACCGGGCTGCTGAATTATTTAATATCGCTTTCGTAGGACACCTGTCAAATAAGGTTCGCGCAAAGTTATATTTTATTTCTTTGGCTAATTTCTTAAACTACCGCAAGGTGCCAAATTCAATTTCTAGAACTGTGAATTTCTTTGGGGTTATAAGCGGTACTTAAAAATTTAACAAAAACCAACTAGATGAAAAACAAAGAAAAAATATTGTAAAAAACTTGTTAAGCCAAAAATAAGTAGTGCACGATACACAAGAAAAGTGAAACACGATTTTTTTTATATAAATATCTGTATGCAATACATATTGAAAGTCGTGTTGATTTTGAGGGTCGATAAAACGACAATGTCTTTTATTAACTTAATAATTGAAATTTACGATTATATAAATACTAGAAAATCGCCCGTTAAGGTATGACGGATAAAAATTGTTTCAACATTTGAACGAAGCAATTGTCTGTTTGGTGATATTTTTATAGTTGAAATTTTTACCCTAACTCCAGTAGATAGCGTTAATTGTTGACCACTTTTTGGTATCTTCCTTCTCCTAAAATTAGTCTTACCAGTAAAACAGCTACCGGATCTAGTTCAGCCTTGTCAAAATAAAGCAGTTCCCTGCACGTCAAACATTACCAAAAAAAATATTATCAAATTATCAAGCTATGGCGTGAGTTTCATTTTTGGTGACGTCAGGGCTGTTACTCGATCAGTGAATTCACTTATTCACTATTATATATATGAAGATGCATGTAAGGGGCTTTATAATAAATACATCTACGGAAGTCGACTTGATTGTTACTGAACTAAGTTCACTTAATATCATCTTTATTTAAAAAAAAAGTCTAAAATTAGATTGTCGTGTTTTAATGGTTTTTATAAATGTCTATTTTTTTCATTTTGTTAATTGCTGGGACAATTACAAAGTAACTACTTGTTTGCCATACATTATTTTGGCCTTTTAATGGATTTTTAAACAATACAAGCAAGAACAAAAATTAAAAGGTTCCATTAAAACTAAAAAAAATCAGCTAAAATTATTCAACCAAGCCATTAGAGAACAAAAATTTCACCCCCCCCCCCATAAGTAAAGTAAAAAGTTTCATAAAAATTATCCGTTTACTAAATTTAACAATAAAATATCTTTTAAATGTTTTCAATAATTCGCCAAATTAATACATCAATTTAAACAATAAAAGTTTCACTAAAACGTTAACTTAAGAAGGTCCGGGACACAAAAATCGTCAAATTTTGCAATTTTCTTTTATCATGTGAAAAATTATGCCGTTCTGTTCTGCGTAAGAGGACGTTTGAATCTTGTTTCTATCTTAAATAGAACGAAAGATATAATTATTTTTGTTGCATGCACCTAACTAATGTGTACTTAACTTTAAAACTGCAAACGCGTTTTTCTCCATCAGGCAATTTTTCTCGATTTCTTGCATTCAAGCTCTTATAAGTCAGGAACCGAGAAAGATTAAGTAATGAAACTTGGAGCATATCTTTTTCAAACAGTTTACTTTAATTTTTATTCGTTGATTTTGAAAAAAACGTTTACAGCAAAAATTATGATTTTTTTAAAAAAAGGTATCTTCGAATTTTTCGAAATTTTTCTTCATATATTTTTTATTTTTTATTGAATCAATATTTTTAAAATCGCCGAATAAAAATTAAAGCTTAGGTATTTGTACGTAATTTATTTTAAAAAAATTGAAAATTGATCAAAAATATTTTGAGTTATAGCAATTTAAAGCAACCCCATTTTTAAAAAAAAAAACTAATTAAATTTAAATAAAAAAAAAATTTTTTTTTCGTATTTATGTTATGATTTTGCTTATTAAATAAATGGTAAATGAGTGCAAAAAATTTCAAAACTCTAAAGTATATAATAAAAAAAATTTCAAAATGTGTCCCGGACCCCCTAAAAGCTTGAGGAGGAAGCATGGCAGCAACGTAAACGCATTATTTTATGCTTTAGCAAATTTAGAAAGCAAACAAATCGCCAAACAGCATCAAATCGGTTACAGTAGTTATAGAGCAGTTAAAACGGCAAAGTACCTGTTGGATAAACTCGATATTTCTGCGTATTTTAGTAGATTCACTAATATTGTCGAAACATTCCCAATTAGGTTTAATAAATATGAGACGTAGAATTCTATTCAACTTTCGTTACTTGTCATTCGGAATTATTTAAGGTCTGCGCTTTGAGCATTTGAGTTGTCGGGAACACGAAATTCACAATTCTAGAGCTTGAATGCGCTACCTTACGGGGATTTTGGAAGTAAGCCAAAGAGGTAAAACATTCCATTTCCTTATTTCGGGTAATCTGTTTGTTTCAGGCAGTTTGTAATGTTCGTGTACTCTCAAAAGAAATACGAATGAGAAAACCTACAAAAACGAAGAAAAAATACTGCCACTCACTGAGTTTGAAAACTGGTTATAAGTTTCTGGATTTGTTTATTTTACCTCTTTCAACAGCATTGGACAATGACTGTAGCATCTCTCATAGATTATTCAAATTGCGAATGCTATTGTTTTAAAGCTTACGTGTTACTGCAACGAAAACTCATCGTCTTAACAGTTATTATTAATCAATTTATTAGTCTGTGATGTTTTGTGCTCCTTTCATTGTTTTGTTTCATTATTTTTTGGATTATTTATTTTTTTTTTCATTAATGGCAACTAGAAAAGAAAGAACTAACATGTTTTGATGGAATGCAAATGTTTTTTTTTTCTCTCACCTGTTGCTGGCGAGGAACATTATTTTATATTTATTAGTATTTTTTATTACCATTGAAGAATTTGATTTTGTTTATAAAGAAATGCAATGTAATTAATACAAGTATAAAAGACGCGTGTACGTTTCGCTACGTCTGCGCTTCTTACATTACGTTTATTCGCTGAGTATAAACAACCTACAAACCTATAATAAGGCTTTTAAAAGTGCACACACACACAATGTCAACTAAAAATATTACTTCTAACAAATAAGTGTTTTTATAGAGAAATTTAGAAATCCTGCAGAAATTTCTTCTTCATTTTTATTTGATTTAGAAGATGTTAAACTGTTTATGAAGTTATGAAAACTAAACACATTATTTCTAACAAGTAAGTGTTTCTATAGAGAAATTTAGGAATCCTGCAGAAATTTCTTCTTAATTTTTATTTGATTCAGAGGATGTTAAACTGTTTATAAAGTTATGTCAACTAAAAACATTACTTCTAACAAATAAGTGTTGCTATAGAGAAATTTAGCAATCCTGCAGAAATTTCTTCTAATTTTCCTTTGATTCAGAAAATGTTAAACTGTTTATGATGTTATGTCAACTAAAAACATTACTTCTAACAAATACGTTTTTCTATAGAGAAATATAGAAATCTCGCAGAAATTTCTTCTTAATTTTTCTTTGATTCAGAAGATATTAAACTGTTTATGAAGTTATGTCAACTAAAATCATTACTTATAACAAATATGTGTTTCTATAGAGAAATTTAGGAATCCTGCAGAAATTTCTTCTTAATTTTTCTTCGATTCAGAGGATGTTAAACTGTTTATGAAGTTATGTCAACTAAAAACATTACTTCTAACAAATAAGTGTTTCTATAGAGAAATTTAGAAATCCTGCAGAAATTTCTTCTTAATTTTTATTTGATTCAGAATATGTTAAACTGTTTATGAAGTTATGTCAACTAAAAACATTACTTCTAACAAATAAGTGTTTCTATAGAGAAAGTTAGGTATCCTGCAGATTTTTCTTCTTAATTTTTATTTGATTCAAAAGATGTTAAACTGTTTATGAAGTTATGTCAACTAAAACATTTTTCTAACAAATAAGTGTTTCTATAGCGAAATTTAGAAATCCTACAGAAATTTATTAATTTTTCTTTGATTCAGAAGATATTAAACTGTTTATGAAGTTATGTCAACTAAAAATATTACTTATAACAAATAAATGCTTTTATAGAGAAATTTAGCAATCCTGCAGAAATTTATTAATTTTTATTTGATTCAGAAGATGTTAAATTGTTTATGAAGTTATCTTTACTAATAATAAAGCTCAAAGTCTCTCTGTATGGAGGATGTCTGCTCCGTGACGCGCATAGCACCTAGACCGTTCGGCCGATTTTTATGAAATTTGGCACAAAGTTAGTTTGTAGCATGAGGGTGCGCACCTCGAAGCGATTTTTCGAAAATTCAATTTGTTTTTTTTCTGTTTCAATTTTAAGAACATTTCCGGAGCGAAATGTATCCTAAGATGGACGAGTAAATTACGAAATTATTGGGAGAGCGAATGAACACAGCCAATTGGCGAGAAATTCATCATCCATTATTTGTTAATATACAGACGAACCGAATGACCTTTTAATTTTCAGCTACGGGCAAAGCCGTGCGGGTACCACTAGTGTCAAATTAAAAAATTAATTCTAACAAATAAGTGTTTCTATAGAGAAATTTGAGAATCCTGCAGAAATTTCTTTTTAATTTTTGTTTGATTCAGAAGATGTCAAACTGTTTATGAAGTTATTTTAAACATTAAAACTGTTAAAATTTTTTCACTTTAATCAAATGAAGACAAAAAGAAAGAAAAAAAAAACTCGCTTGCATAACAAACACGAATTTGTTTTACGACATTCCATCAATACCGAATCCTTGTTTCCCTCAAACGAGGATTATTTATTTAGCCCCGACGCTTTTCCAAAAAACCTGGCAGGAAACGCTTTCAACAGCTTTTAAAAGTGTTTGTTCAGACTGCAGCGGCTCACCCATCCACAAAACATTAGACTCCTGTCTTCTTTTATCGTTAGAAGGAAGTTAAGGGGTCTAAGGACCTTTAACCTTTAAAATTTTCGATTTTCTGGAAAAAATATATGTTATGCATATATTAATTCTGAACAATTTGATACCTTATTTATTACCGTACGCCAAAAACTTTTCAAGTTATCGTAAAAATGCGTAAACTTTCCTTATAGAGATTTATGTTAACAGCAGCTGTTTAGGCCTCTTTTTCTCAGGTGCCGGTTTCTTCGGTTTTCTCATTTTGCGCGCATGATATCTCAGAAAGTTTCTTATCTATTTCCGTAAAACTTTTCATGCATGTTCGTCTAGTTTATAGTTATGATCTGAACCTAAATTTTAACTAAAAATAAGAGTTAATATTTAAAAAAATATATATTTTTGCCCAAAATTTTGGAAATTTTCGATATTAACTTACAAAATTTCAAAAGAATAAATAAATAATTTTCAAAAAAATAACTAAACTTAGGTTCAGGTCATAAATATAAATCAGATAAACATACATTAAAAGTTTTACGGAAATATAGAAGAAACTTTTTGAAATGTCATGCGCGCAAACCGAGAAAATCGAAGAAACCGGCACCTGAGAAAAAAAGGCCTAAACAGCTGCTGTTAACATAAATCTCTATGGGGAAAGTTTACACATTTTTACGATAACTTGAAACGTTTTTGGCTTATTCTAATAAATAAGGCACCAAATTGTTCAGAATTAATCTATGCATAACATATATTTTTTCCAGAAATTCGAAAATTTTGAAGGTTCAAGATCCTTAGACCCCTTAACGCGTTTCCTCATGAAAACGCTCCCTCCCAATTTCTGCATAACAGAACGTGTAATCCGAGTCTAGCAGTAAAAGCTTTTTCACAATCACTGTCGCGAAAATTTTGAAATCCTTGGCACCTAAAGTATGTGTCTCTCACTTTCTTCCTCTGCTTAATCTTTTCTTTAAAACTTTACTCTTTTCCACTTTAGTAAGCATTGTACGCTTCACTAAAGCACTTTCTTGTTTCGATTTCCATGATATGGTTAGTTGTAACATGTACAGCATAAGTTATTCTGTATTTAGTGGACCGGGAAAAGTTTAAAGTATTTTTTGAAATCATAATGAAATACAAAACGAGCTTATAAAAGGTAACTATTTGTGCCTGTCTGTAATTAGATTGGTTAGCGTGAATACTCATTTAAATATATTCAAATCTGATATGCGCAAGTGAAAACGTTACTGGAATTAGATTGGATAGGCTGAACACAAATTTCGATGTTTTCAATGGGGTCGTTTCCAAAATTTTAAAAGTATTTTTTCTAAAAGAGCATGGTTAAAAAAATAGGATCTGACCATTTTTGAAATGATTTGACTAAGTTTAATATTAAAAAAAAAAACTTAAATCAATGCTCTTTCATTGTTTACGCTTCTGCAGATGACATCACAAATGACGAAATGCCATTCACAGAACGTAATATTTAATTTGCGTCTTTACTCACGTGTACTGGCAACGATAGCAAGCGTAGAGCGCAATCATGGAATGCACAATATTTAATTCGCTTTGTGATTATCATAACGCGGAATCGTGGCAGACAGATGCGCCAAAAGTACATCATTTGTGACGTCATAAAGACCACACCTTGTTTGAAAAATTGGACATTTAAAAAAATTAATTAAAAAAAAATCTGGTTGGGAAAATGAATGTGTTTTCTGGGTCCATGTTATTATTTTTGCTTATTCTGTCAATTTCAGTGACTAAAAGTAGTACTTTTGACTGAAGAAAACAACCGCATTCTGATATGCATTCACTTGGAAGGGGAAACATTGTTGCGATGACGTGATATTTTAAAGTAAACCTGAATAAAAGATATTAAATTTGCTCTCAGAAATAAACTTACAATTTATGTAGTCATAAATTAGCAACGTATTTTAAGAGATATAATGCCATACTAAACGTTCGAATGAAACACTAAAATGCTGCTTGAAATTTTTGAACTCTTAACGTACATTTTCGTGGTTTGTACAGTCAAACCCGTTTAATGGAATAGCCATTTTGCCACGAAAATATATTCTAATAAGCGGGGTATTCCATTAACCAGGATCAAAATAACACTTTACATTGGTTTGGTACATTGAAAATGTATTATATTAAGCCGGATATTCTTTGAACCGCTATTGTATTAAGCGGGCTCGACTGTATGATCTAAAAGTAAGGTATCAACCAGTCAAATCAAAGGGAATAAAATTTCTTACAAACCTTTAAAAACAATTTAAAGGATCTATCCATATTTCTGAGGAGTTGAAGGTGGGAGGAGGATCTAACGAAAGTAGGTGTGATGAAAGATGAGAACAGGGAGGATGACAGTTTGGCAGATACTCGGCGGGAAAACATTTGATGTTGCCATTCGCAGAACGCAATATTTAATTTGCTTCTTTACTCACGTGTACTGGCAACGATATGCTTGATAGCAAGCGTAGAGCGTGTCATGTACTTATGCTGTACCGCGTGTGGACTTATGCTGTACAGCGTATATCATGACTTTTTAAGGCTGAGGGTTTTTTGGCTTGGGATGAAGGCTTTCTTTTTTGTGGGGAAGAGTTAAGGGTTTTCTTGGCGGGGAAATTTTTACAACAGGGTTGTTTTTGCTGCGATTACATCTTCCTCACCAAAGAATTGTTCTATAAGAATTCCCTACGAACTAATAGGTAACTATCAAAATGCACCGCGTCGCTTACACAGAAAAATGCCGCATAGCGCAGCAATGTAAATTGAAAATATTTTAACTATAATTACATAGTTATCAATTTTTACAAGAAATGATATCAAACTTGCATTAGAAATAAATTAACGCGCGGTACAAGGCCGTCGGTGGGAGACACGGGCATGGGCAAATATGCCGGAACAGACGCAGGAAAATGTGTTGAGTGGTTAATTCCACTTTTCTTTTAATTTGCTGTAGTTAGTCAAATATTTTTTAAGCTATCAAACAGATAAGTTTTTAAAACATGTTTAAATCTTTAGTTATCTCCAACTGTAAAAAGTTTTGCAGCAATTGAGCCAAAAGTTAAGTTAGTTTTTAACTTAATATTTAATGCCTCTAGGTTCTAAAGCTGCTTTGGTAATCTAGCAAACTTTTTCTCTTTGAATACATTTTCCTTCTCTTAACTACCAATAGTCCGAGATTTAATGGCAGTACCTTCGAAATTTCTATGAATTCCGGCGAAGCGATGTTCCATTAATTTTCCGAGATTCTGATCAAAATTCCGGAATAAATGTTGTCCCACTTCCGTTACTCATCTGGATCATGCATTATTCAGACTGGAAGAGGGCAACGAATCCTTGGATTATTCGGAAAAAACACAGAAACCTTTATGGCCATTTGGAATACATGAGAACGATCTTAGATTGTACATCTCTTTAGTAAATTATTAGGAGAAAACTTTGCCCATTCGTTTGAGGAATTTTGAAGGGTGTAGTTTGAGGTCCGGAAAGATATCCTTCGCTGAATGTTTCGCTGAACATTCCATTATTTCTGCATAAAGATGTTTTTTAAAGTTTTCTTCCTACCAGCTCAAATTAAGAGAAAATGGTTATGAAAATCGCATTTTGTTTATAAAGTAAGTCCTGTCTTTTAAAGTAAGTCCAGTCAGGGTAAACCGACGAATGAATTTACACCTCTCAGTAAACAAACAGTTCGCAATTTGTTTTATAAGGTTTGAAAATGTTTTCTGTATTGAATTGGTAAAATTAGTTTCCTTATATTAAACTTCAACAAGAAAGCGACACGAAAATTGTTTTGTTTGTCCACTGGTTGGAGTTGCTCATTTATTCGGTCGTGTCATTCCTTTCCTTAAAGCCCGCCAAAAAATCTGAAGCAGAATCAAGAAAGTTCGCTTAGTTTTTTTGTTATTGCATAGTAACGTCTTAATACAAATACAGTAAATTCCGAATTATCGGCGATCGGATTATTCGCGGATCGGATTATCCACGGGTCCTTTTTTTTTCGAAAATTATGATCGTGCTGTTGTTCGCTTTTAAATTTTACATACTTTTTATATTCAATGTTAATAGATGCAATGTAAGAAAGTTTTTAGTTATAATTTAAGTGAATGTGTGAGCCATTAATATTTTTTATCTATTGCATACGTGAAGTATCATTTTTTATCTATTATTCGGATTATCCGTGGTTACCGTGCCACCGTATTCCACGGATAATCGGGAGTTTACTGTAGCTTTAATGTCATGTATGAAGTACGGATATTTTTAATGACATTATGAAAGTCTAGCAATGAAAATGAGATTAAATGTTTATTTACGAGTCACACCATTCTGCATTGTATTACAAAACTAGAAAATCGCCCGTCAAGGAATGTCGGGTGAAATTGTTTCTACCCTTATTTACAAGCAATTACTTGTTTGCGGATAGATTGATGGTTGAAATTTTAAACCTAATTCCAGTGGAATAACCCTAAAATCCAGTAGGTAGCGTTCATTGTTGACGACCTTTTCCATTCTTCATTCTCCTAAAACTAGTCTTACCGGTAAAACAGTTACCCGATTCAGTTCAGTCTTATCAAAATAAAACATTTCCCTGCATATCAAACATTACCTAAAAATATTATCAAATGTTCTTGCTATGGCCGCACGTTTCATTGTCGGTGACGTCGATCGATCGACGTCGTGCTCGATCAGTGCATTTGGCTGTAATAAGCCCCCATATATAAACTAGCCGACGCATCAGCTTAAGATTAGCCTTTTTGGATCGGAGCGCGTTTTTAAGTGGTTGTCTTTTCTGGCAAGTTATCGCGTTTGGTGATTGTTCACTGTGAGCAATTATTAGCGGCACGTGAATTGTTTATTAAATAAAATTTTATTTTCGGCAAATTTGGCGAAATCCAAAACTTTGCTGTGGTAACCCTAGCAGTGCAACAATGAGAAATCCGATCCGAAATGGCTTAACTTAAGCTGATGCGTCGACCTGCCTATATAGCGGCTCTAGGCGATATATCTAAGGAACGAAATATAATAATTTAAAAAACATTTCTTTTGATTTTCAGCAACGATGAATTCGCATCATTTTGCATTTTTCCTCAACTTGTGCATTTTTGAAAATGTAATTAAACGAGCCGATGTGTGCCTAACATGACTTCCTTTCACTCCTACTTAATGTCATTTTCCCATTATTGGTAATTTTGATGTGATTCAATAGTTTACTCTCTAAATAACACCAACAGCGACCAAACTGAAACTAGATTTAAAAAATAATAATAATAATAAACGCCAAATTTGTTGCCAAGTTGGCGACAAATTTTGGCGACCAAAGGACTGGCGATATATCACCAAGCGTCCGCCAAATTGTAACATCACTTGAGTTTACATCGAAATTAACAATGATTTCCCCCAAAAGGGGCAAAAGACCCCCTTAGAAACACGCGAATGCAACCAAAAAGGAAGGTTCACAACTGGAACCCACTAGGAGTATACGTACCAAATTTCAATTTTCTAGGACATACCGTTCTGGGGAGTTATGCGACGCACATACGCACACACGTACATACTACCATGACTACTAGTACAATCTCTTGTACAATCCCTTGGTTCACCTACCATTTGTACTGGCTATCTCCAAATTTTTATTTTTGCCACTTACATCCCTTTGCTTCTCACTGCCTCAAATGTTTAATGTCGCGATCAAGGTTAGCCTTGAACTTTTATTTTTTGAACTTTTCCTTTCGCCCACCGCTTTCCTGATTTGAAGTGAACTGATTGAGATAAAAAATAAATAGAATCGTTAGAACAACGAAAATGATTCTTTAATACAGTCCGATTTGCAAGGCTTGTTCTTTGAATTTGTAAATATTGTTAATATATTGATTTTTTTTTTCGTTTGATAGTACTGTGATTTTTTAGTCAATTTTAGTAACTCTCCATGAAGTCAAAAGATGCAAACGCCCAGAAAGAATCGGAAAATGGTAGGATTTTTACCTTGAAATTTAAACTCAAGATACCGATTATTACAGCCGATTATTAGATTGCTATGTTTGACGCAGAACATTTAAAAAAGTTATTTGGAAGACTAAAGCACCTAACACTCGGGCATGCGCGAATTCAAAGGGTTGTCATGGAAGTCATGACCCCATAAATATCACTGCATATGCTAACATTTCTAAGGACATCTCACGTTAAAAAAAAATACATGTTCTCATATAATTATTACAGCAAAATTTCGGGATCGTGTTAATTTCAAATAAGTGTTATCCCACCTTAAAGGAAGAGAAAGAAAAATTAAATAAAATCTAAAAAATTGGATGAATATGCGTTTTTTCCTTTCCCCTGAAAAAAAAAGTGGAGTTGACTTCTTGTCAAAATGACCGATTCAATAAATTAGAAGTCGAAACACTAACAGAACCACATTAAATGTCAAAATAAATACGTTTACACAACCGCCTTGGACTCCAAAATATATTTTTAACGGTTAAAAACACAAACTGGGCAACAGCCGATTATACCAAGTTTGACTCCATTAACTGCTTCATAAAACCGCAATATCTAAAATTTCCTAAGTTAAAACATAAAATTTAGAAAATACATTGAAAATAATCCGCATAAACGTACCACTGTCTGTTACTTTATACAGTCAAGCCCGTTTATTGAAATGTCGGTAAAAAAAAATTATCCCACTTAATGTAATACATTTTCAATATACCGTTACAAATCCTGTAAATAGTAATTATTGTAGTAACGTAACCTGTAAATAGTTTCCCGTAATGAATATACAACCCCTTTTCATATTGCTAAAGTATACGACCCCCCTATTTCCTTTTTGTTCATTGATAAAATTTGATAACGGTCTACTATTTTCCAGAAGCGTGTGGAATATTTGAGAGATTTCTTTTCGGCGTGTATATAAACCGTTACGCTGGATAAAGAGGGGAGTTTCGATTGAGAATTTGTACTGAGAGTGTGTATTAGCTCTGTTTATAGCGATGCATTTCGCTGTGTTGTTTTCGTATTTGGAAGTAAATACGTGTGTAACCGTTAAGTTTACGGTGTTGAGTGATATTTGCTTAATTGCTGATGAATAATTTAGCAGTTGTTGACGATCTTTCCTGTACATAGTGTAAATAAAGCTCCTGTGTTTTTTTTCAAGAACTGTGTCTTCATTTCAAGAAAGTGGAAGTCGCACCGAATCCGTTACAATACCAAACTGTTGAGGTCTATTATTTTAGTTTCATTTAATGGAATATTCCGCTTATTTGAATAGTTTTTCGCGGAAAATGGGGTATTCCACATAGCGGGCTCGACTGTATGCGATTTATGAGAGTGCTCTTCTTTTCCTTAAGGGGACCGTGGACCTTCCAAATAGTTCAAATCGGTCAAAAATATGATTTTTTTTATTCCGTGGAAGTAACAATATACGAAGTGTGCTGAATGGTATGAAAAAAACCTCTTGTTTATCTGATGTTTTATCGCGAAGTTATATGCGTTTAAAAAATAATAACAGAGCGTGTTTTCGATTTAAATGGTTGTAAAACATGTAAATAAAATAATAGTTTAAAAAGCTAAAAAAAAAACACGCTTTCGTAGCAAAATGAAGTAAAAAATGAAAAATGATCTTTGGATGATAGTAGTTGACCAATCACTTAATTTTAATGTAATACAAAAAAGGGTGGGGTGCTGTCTATTTACATTTTTGCATGGACAACAAATGGAAGAAATTCAGGACAACTGATAAGAAGCCCCCCACGCTTTTTTGTATTACATTAAAATTAAGTGATTGGTCAACTACTATCATCCAAAGATTATTTTTCATTTTTTACTTCATTTTGCTACGAAAGCGTGTTTTTTTTTTAGTTTTTTAAACTATTATTTTATTTTTCTGTTTTTTAGTCTTATGTTGGAGGCGAGGAAACTATTTATAAAACGAGCGCGAGGTAATATCTTAAAGTTAAGATAAGGGCACCCCGATGGGAAGCTACTGTGAGTCATCTATGTATGTTTGCGGAAATCATATTTATATTTGAAAATTTGAGATGCATTTAAATAAAAGTTTTGTTCAACAATGGTCTGATCAGCAATAAATTTCCAATTGAAGGCTCACCTAAATTTTGGCTTGAAATTAGTTAAAAACAATTATATTTCATGTTCTAATTACCTTGGAACATTGGACCAAATTTTGTCTGATGCAGAAAAATTAAAGGTTTTTGTAGATATTTTTAAGTAATTTTTGCGAGCATTTTTAATGTATTTTTTAAAATTTTTCCTTTTTCACATTGTTGGATTTATGCCAAAATATTGATTAAAATTGGGGGAAACTAACAATTAAAAGAGTTAATTAATTAATTTGATTAAAGAATATTGCATTGTCCTCGGGTCTGAGGTCGCGTGCCAAATTTCAAAAGAATCCGATCGCAGGAAGTGGGCGAAATTTGAGCTGAAAGATTCCGTTACAAGATACATACATACATACATACATACATACATACATACAGGTGAAGCTAATAAAAGCGTATTAACAAAATCGAAAAACTAAGTAATACTAAGTGTCAAACATGTAAACTAAGTTTCAATAAATTCTTACATTGGCATTAATGCCAAATATTTAGTCATCGTGAAAATATCTTTCGGGAGGTATTAAAATACGAAGATCATGAAATGTAGGTGAAATTAGACTCTTTAACGTCATTTATCTCGGATTGGAAAATTCGATGCTGACACAGATTGAAAAAAGCTCCATGCGACTTAATTTTTGTTCGATATGCTTCAAATTTCAGAATATGCTACTTTGGTGGTAGTTTGATAAAACTGGGTATGCATTAAGGTTTAAGAGAATTTTATGTTGCTAAAAAATATTAAAGTTTTGATTTTTATGTAATACAAATTTGTAACAAAAATTATTGCTTTACGCGAATAAAGTACTGTGCAGTTAATAATGGACTAATCCTAAAATGGATACCCAAAGTTCTTGGCAATGTTCTGTTCTCTGATAAAATGCAAATTGTTTGAGAAAAAAGCAAAAATTGAGTCGCATGGAACATTTTAAAATTTTTATTTTAAATTTCAAAATTTTTAATTTTAATTAAATTTTTATTTTTTTGCATTTTTTTTTGCTTGCTAATAATTTTTACTAACTTTTATGCCGAGTTTCATATTTCAAAATTAATAAATAAAAGAAAAAGCTTTCAAGGTCCACTGTCCCCCTTTTTCCCACAGTGTGCTAAAGATGAACCAGCCCATTCGCTAAGAATCAGTTAGACTTGTTAAACGTTCAGCTTTTTAAAAACAAAGCTATTTACACACAATTAACTCAAGCAACCGACAATACTCGGGTTGCATAAAAGTCTCGTGAGATTCAAGAAATGTTGCTAATCTAAATTTTAGAAACATAAAATTGTATTGCTCGTCATTACTCTTAGATCGTATAACCGTGCCTTTTGCCACAAATAAAATTCCATTAAAATGTTTCCCCCTGGCTTCATGCAATGGTAATTCTGATTTCCCGCCAAAAGCGAGGGTTACCGAATACAGTTCTATGTTCTATGAAATGACACTAATATGAACAAGTTTTATGAATTTATATCGACATAAAAAGGCTCCATGAAATCATACCAACTTGAGAGCATTTAGAACACTTAAGAATTTAATATTTCACTGTGCAATCAACAAATCATGTTGAATGTGCGTTCCTTGCTATCAACCATGTCGTTGCCAGTACACTTGAGTAAAGATGCGAATTAAATATTATGCTCTGTGAAAATGGCATTTCATCATTTGTGATGTCATCTAAAGAAGCGTAAACAATGAAAGCTCACCGATTAAAGTAATTTTTCAAAAATATTAAACTTAGTCAAATAATTTTAAAAATGGTCAGATCCTATGTTTTTAAGCATGATCTTTCAGAAAAAAATACTTTTTAAATTTTAGAAACTATCCCATTCACGATTCTCTTGTTTTTTTTTTTTTTTTTTTTTTTTTTTTTCCTACATTAAATGTGTGAGATTCTTTTGTGTAACTTGAATATCACAGTTTTCATACGAATGGTTTAAAAAAAAGTTTTCGTTGAAGAGACAAACACAGAACATTTTAATTGCTATTTCATCTCTTTACACGTGTTCTTTAAAACGCAATACTCAGTTTTGGGGTGCAATGGTGTAATCTTTCGTTTGCTATGTTTGAAATACTCCAAATGCAATATTTATTGAACTTTGTAAGTTAGTATATTTTATAAAAGTATTCGACGATAAAATCTTTGCAGGCAGCCTTCGAAATAAGGGGGGTTGGGGGGCTTCAAAGACCTAAACGTTTCTGGAATCAGGGTCGGTCATTTCCCTTCTGAGTCAGCAACCCTGCAAAAACCACTTTTTATGAGAGAAAAAGAAGCTAAAAGCAAGAATACTTCTTGATAAATTCTGAGAAAAAATGAATTTCAGCTTTAACGACTTCACTAATTTTAAATATTTGAAAACTAGCTGCGTTGCCCGGCTTTACCCGGCCCACGTAGAAAATAACATTTGTGTCAAGTGACGTATATTCAACAATCAGGCTTAAGTAAATAAATAAATAAAAAAAACATCATGCAAAATTTCCCACCCAAACAATGACGACAGATATTAAAATACTTTTTAGAAATTAAATCGAGAAAGATGGATTTAAAAAGCGTAACCATAGAAAAAATATATATATGAGTTTAAGAAATTAAAATGCGAAAGAAAATGGTTAACAATTTGAATGGAAATGAGATTTTTCGAACTTGATTTAAAAAGACTGTATGGGTGTGTAGGCATATGTGTTTGTGTCTGTGTGCAGGCATGAGTGTGTGGGTAGTTGTGTGTAGGCGTGCGTGTATGTGTAGGTGTCTGTATGTATGCGTGTGTGTGTATGTGTATGTGTGTAGGTGTATGTATGTGTGTGTATGTGTATGTGTGTGTAGGTGTATATATGTGTGTGTATGTGTATGTGTGTAGGTGTATGTATGTGTGTGTATGTGTATGTGTGTGTAGGTGTATGTATGTGTGTGTATGTGTATGTGTGTAGGTGTATGTATGTGTGTGTATGTGTATGTGTGTGTAGGTGTATGTATGTGTGTGTATGTGTTTGTGTGTACGTGCGTGTATGTATGCGTGTAAGTGTAGGATATAGACGCATCCTGGAGACGGCTTTCGCTATAGGAGCAGCATCGTGAGGAGCCCGTCGACGGTGATGCTGCAGAGGGTGGCGGGGGGAAAATAAAATCACAGCACATCAAAACAGTCAAATGAAAGCAATAAGCAATCGTGATTGCTCAAAAAAAAAAGAAAGAAACAGCTTTAATCACGACAGCTCTTAATTTAAAAACAACGTAATAGTTAAAATAAAAAAAAAAGAGAAGAAAATACAAATTCGTCATCAGTTACAAAATAAATCATTTAAGAAAAAGACACATGCAATTCATAAAAATCCGTCTTTTTCGCAACAGAAAAGCGTAAAACTGAAGAGAAATTCTTCAATTATCAATAAAGATTTATTAGCTTTATTTTCTAAAGTTTTATGTCTTTTCAAAAGACGTCTTTTCCATCTCTTACAGATCCTCATAAAAACTTTTCGAGAATTAATGTGTCCTAGTTCTTAGAATCAAACAAATCATGCATTATTCATTTTGATGCATGAGGATAACATGCCCTTTATGTAACCAAATGACAGAAAATAGTCGTCCATGGCCATTTAGAATAAGAGAATCAATAGGAATTCTTTATGGGAATGTTCTAGTGATACTGTTAAAAGAGAAAACTGTCTTGCAATAAATGAGACTGGTTTTATAGTCAAAGTCTTTTTATTTCGAAAGTTGTCCTCGCTTTGTCAGATTGAAGGATCGATATTTGCATTATGATTTAAACGGAAAATTTTGGAAATAATGCTCATGACAAATTATATCGTGTATCTTTAACTCATACGAGTGAACAAACGATGTATATCGTTCAATTTTGTACCATGTAGAAAATAATAAAAATAAGCAAATCAATACGAAACATAAGGAAATAACAGATTTTTTCAAAAAATACTAAGCACATTTCATAATGCACTCAAAAGGACAAAACACCTTTTCTGGGTCATAAAGGACAATTTAGGAATTCCTGTAGTTTTCGAAAAGTCCAAGAAATTGACACCACAAACGAGGAAAAGTGCGACTCAAGTCATGAAGAGAATTTTTTATCGTTATCTAGCTTTCAATCATAATTTTGAGTGTTGAAACATGCATATTTTTCTTATTGGGAAAAATTGATTTGAAATGACTAGAACCGCACTTTTCTTCGTTTGTGGTGTCATTTTCTTGGACTTTTCGAAAACTACAGGAATTCTTAAGTTGTCCTTTTTGACCAAGAAAAGTTAATTCGTCCTTTTGCGTGCATTATGTAATGTGCTTAGTATTTTTTGAAAAGAATTCTGTTATTTTATCCTTTTTAGTGTAAATGTATTTCAGAAATAGAGTAATTTTGCCCTCACGAAACTTCCCTGTATTTTTTCATATAAATGCTCGGTACTAAAAGGGAAAAAACCTATACGTGTCTAAAACTTTAATTAGTTGGCACTGACATTTAATCCTTGTTCCTCTCTAGGATTTATGCTTGCTAATTTCATACCTGCTTCAAAGAAGCCTTGATTCAAAATTTTCAATATGATTGATCGTTACTGTTGCAAGGCAACAAAATTTGTAACAATGAGTTTTATATTTAAGCCTTTAATACGGGAATTACATGAAATTTGCTGTTTTCCATCCTAACTGAAAAAATAATTTTATTCTAGAATTTTAATTTTTCAGCGATAAGTTTTACCTTAAGATTAAGCAAATCATTTAGTGAAATCCCGAAGTCTCTAAGTAGTCTAGTTGCAGAGATATAAACAAAACCAGGCCTCAGATTTCTCCGTGACAATCAGGTCAAGTGCAATAAAAGTGCTTAAAAAACGAGTCACTTTGTGTGTGGTGAAGTTGGTTGGATGGTGTGCTTGACTGAAAGTTTTATTAGCTCAGTAGACATAAAGTCTACAATCACAACAAGATACGAACAATCTATGTCCCCCCCTTTTTTAAAACTCTTTTCACTTCAGAGCACCAGCTCCCCTTTGCTACATGTGGATCAATCGAATCTCAGTCAAAAATACTAACTTATGAATGTACAGGGATTTTTTGAGTCTAATTATGATTGCAGGCTTCTTGCCTCAAGGTGGACTCGACTGATGCGCAGAACGTCTCAGGAGACTAAAGATTGGAAGCGTGTTGCCGCAGCATGCTGTGCGATATGATTTTTGCCAAATAAAGTCTTAGTCGCCCCTTTTGGCGACTAAGACTTGAGTTTTTGGCAGCTAATTTCAATGAAATGGTCCACCGTTGGCGTTTGGAGAAAGCTAATTTATAGCTTTAATGTACGGATATTTTGAGTTTTTGCGGTGGCTCCGGTAGTTGAGCGCCAAGGTTTAAACTCTGTTTTTTTAGAACAAAAATAAAATCCATTTACTTTAAATTGTGGGGTTATTAGAAAAGAATTGATTTATATTTATGAGTCACGTGTTCAGTTCTCTGTTGTTCTAAAACTTGTGTATATGTCTGTAATAAGTCCTTTTCTCGTCATATTGCTCCATTTATTTCTGAAATGTTGAAATCAAACAGCAAATACGTAACTGTGTTAGAATTGGTTCTTCTTGACGCAAACGCTTCATAAAGGGACAAAGGTATACATCGACAACGGCCACAGAACGACTAAATAAACAAAATCGCGATTAAAAAATCTGTCAATTGCAACATAAAGTTTTGAAAATTTTCCGAAAATGCATATCTTACACGATTGCAAAAGGACTTCCAAATCCCGTATTGGGTGTTTTCAGTAGTGTATTATTTTACCACTTCTATTTCTTTATTTATTTCCTTTTAATCACGTTTATCATTGTTTTTGTTCGACGAGAAAAATTTCCTACAAGTATGTGATGATAAAACGTTTAAAAACAATCTTAAACTGATTAGATGACAAAAACCAAGGAAAGCGTCCTAACCCACACCATTTGAAAAAGATACAACTACTAATCTATGCTTGCTAAAGTTCAGCCTTGAAATTAGTTTAATAACTTTATTCTCTAGTTAACTTTATAATTACAGTGCTGGTTAACAAAATTGCATCACCCTCGCATTTTCACAACATTGGGATTATGTGAGAAGTTTTGGTCGACCGATGAACGATGAATGTATGCGAAATTCTGCAAAACTTATGAAATAAACATTTAACAGCAGGAATCCGATCATTGATTACGTAGATCAGGGCTGTTTCCGGGTCAAGGCAAACTGCTGACCCCATGCTGGTTTTTCCATTTCTGAACCTGCGTGTGAGTTTAGAGAAAAAGAATTACTTAAACCCATGTCAATTTAAGTCTAATGGCAGGATAAAGGTTTTTGAGTTGTTTACTTACCAGTTTTGCCCTATGGCACGGTGCCGAATCATGCTGGAAAATGACGTTTGGAGCTGAAGTAAAGTAATCCTAGGTAGTGGGAAGCAATTTCTCCTCCAAAATGCCAAATATGCACCACTGTTCCTTGCACAAAGTGAAGCCCACCAACTCCTCGATCAGA
Source organism: Uloborus diversus (assembly GCF_026930045.1). Classification (NCBI taxonomy): domain Eukaryota; kingdom Metazoa; phylum Arthropoda; class Arachnida; order Araneae; family Uloboridae; genus Uloborus; species Uloborus diversus. Next base: position 257,502,150 of record NC_072731.1, read on the forward strand.
AATACATCCCCAAATCATCTGGGATACGGGATGCTTGACTGTGTGTTGAATGCAGTCGGGATGATATTCATCTCCTTTGCGGCGCGGGTGATGCAATTTTCTTTTACCACCACTCTACCATTGTTTTTGGCAACAGTAAAAAGCTTCTTCCACCATTCAACGACAGTGCAAAGTATAGCTAATCAAAAATGCATAATCATTCAGCATTTTACCCCCCCCCCCCCCAAAAAAAAAAAGAAACGTGGTGACTATCTCAAAAAAAAGTGGCCACTAATCAAATTGTACACTGAACTGAAAACTGTCTACTGATGATTAACCACTTTCCTCAATATTTGCCTTTCAACACTCTACATCACATTAGTGGTTCTCACAATTCCACGGATAAAAATTATACTCTCCTTTCATAAACCCAATTTTGTAACACAAATATCACGTTTAGTGTTACTTTCAGACGATAAATGTATGAGGAAAATAACAAGCATAAAGATATCTTCATTATGAATTCATCTATGAATATGTATTAGGTATAAATCTATGTGCTATTTGCATTTCCTTAATAAGGTTTATTGTGCAGCGCAACGATATTTTGATATTGAAAAATTGGATGTTTTGTTCGTAGAAATGATTTATATTAATTTTATCTATAATTTATCTTTTGTGCTGCAATGAATGCAGTTGAGTGCGGAATAATTTGAGTTTAACTTAGCTAAAGTATGCATTTGATTTTATGAAGATAGAATAGTTATTAACTTAATGAGTGGAAAAATGATAACGTCAAGAAATAATTACTTACTTGATTCTTTCAAAAAGAAAAGAAAGCTGTCACACTGTTAATGTCTCGTAAAACATTTTCAACTTTGTGAGCCAAATTGTCCACGCAGTAATATAAAAGTTCATGACGTTCTTCAAAGAAAAAGCTTATATTTAAAAACACATTTATTTGAGACTATTTACATTATCTAGTTTAACTTCTATCCATTAAAAATGGCCAAAATCTTATCATGTCACCTTCATCTTAATAAACAAAATCTTATTCTATTTTTTACACTGTTGCCACAAGTAAAAAGTAAATTTTTGTTGCCTCGAGGTGGAAAGGATGATCATTACTTGGTTTCAAGGCTTATCTCCATTACACATACTCTGCTTTCTCCATTTGCTGTTGCAAATCATGCATTTAAAAAACTGATTTTGTTTTTAAATAATTACTTTTTTCAGCGTTTTTAAAAAAAATTATCCCTTTTCTAACAGTGGAAAGAATGCAAATTGTCGTATGCCGTGAAAAACTAAAATAATCAGTATAGCCTTCTTCCGATTTTTTGAGTGAGTTCTATTCTTTTTTTTTAAATGAATGAGTCTACATGTCTCTTATGGCTAAATAAAACTGGTCGCAAAGTAATATTCAGTGATGTTATGTCCATACGCCGAAATAAAGAGCTTACCTTTTGAAAGAACAATAGCTATAGTTTAGCTTGTGGGCTGTTGGTAGTGTTTATAGCATTTGGAATTACAACCAGCTAGAAGAAGAGAACGATAGGAAATAGAATGAATAATTCTTTTTCATAAAACAGCGAGTAGAAAAGATTTGTCTCTGTTTCTAATGAAAAATGTCCCATGGGCACAGTAGCCCTTCCTGTCTTTCTAGGCATAAGGTCCAATAACTAAGTACACTGCTATGAAGCATATGACAAGATAACTGATTAAGCACCCAAATTGGGTCATACTATGGAAAGTCAGAAAGTTCCATTCAGTTCAGTTAGTTATTATTCATTTGATTGAAAACAAACTACGAGAAGGGATACATAGTCTCTTCCGTCTTTTTAGTGCTGATGTGAAAACATCCTTTAAAAACGTTTTAGCTCAATTATCGTTTTCTTATACAGTAAAACCTGTAAAGTTGACCACCCATGTAAGTTGACCACCTGTCTATAGTGACCGCTTTTTTCAGGCACGGAACTAGCCCTTATCATATAAATCAACCTTTGTAAGTTGACCACCTGTTTAAGTTGACCACTCAAGTAATGCACCACAAGTGGTCAACTTGCACAGTTTTCACTGTATTTATTACACGCTATAACAAAGAAATTGACTCACCTAGAAGGAATTGTAAGAATGAAACAAAATATTTCATTAATATAAGAAAGTGATGATAAGATTGCAAAACGAAAGAAAAATAATCTTTGATTTTGGAAAAATCCAGAATGAATGAAGGTTTTACTAATCTGTGCATCCATGTCTAGCTTAAATGTACTTGGCTGTACAGGTGATCATTGAGGCATAGCAGTCTCGTAGAATTTCCTACGTCATAAAGAACCCAGTTGTTGTGAAGGTGCCACTGATTCAGTCAATTTCGTAGGTTGACTAACTTATCGTCCAAAGCGATCCCAGATTCGCTCTATCTGTGGCAAATCAAGAAGTTGAGCAGGACAGAGAAGGTGATAACGTGAAAGAGGAAATCCTCTATCACCCGTTGGAGTGTGTGACCGAATATTGATCTGTTAAGAAAATGGCTCCTGGGAGCCCTACCATGAGTGCCAACACATGTGACCAATCCCGCCAAATGTACGTTTGTAAACATAGACTAATAATAAGAATAGACTGAGCTATGGCAACCCTTTTGCTGCTCATAAACCAAACCATGTGACTGGTGGATATCCTAGCAACAGCGGGCGTTGATCGTAGCAGACGATCAACGCCCGCGAGAAATAAAATAAATAGAATTGATGGAATACGGATGAATGATCTTTTATGGAGTCCGATTTGTAAATTTGTTACTCTAAGTTGTAAATATTTTGTTAATATTGTGAGTTTTTCGTTTAGATAGTATTGTGCATTTTCTTTAGTCAATTTCAATAACTCTCTAAGCAATTAAAGATGCAAGCGCCCAAAAAGAATCTGTAAACGGTAAGATTTTTACCTACAATTTCAATTTAAGATACCGATTAGTACATTTTTGCGTTAACGCAAAACGTTTACGCCATTACGTTCACACCAACGCTGACATAGCAGTTCCAAATGAAATAAAAGTTACTGAAAATTGTGATCAAAATTTAATTACTAATGTCAAATTATGCATAACTACAAGAAAACGTTTAACCTTTGAACCTGGAAAAAAATTATAATGAAAACACATTACTTCTTAAAATACATGTCGAGTGCTAAACTATAGATAATGTTGCCATCTAGCAACCATGCTGCCAGAGTTTTCGCCAAGCCTCCCACTAGTCACATGATGTATCCATGAACCAAATTTTTCACCAGCAAGTCTGGGAAAGCTCGGTCTACTCCTATTATTAGTCTATGTTTGTAAAGTATGGCACAAATGTACCGTTACGTTAGGCTACTATGGTGCTGTAGGTCATCCAGGCGGTAGGTGTGTTCAGGGGCGGATACAGACTACCACTGAAGGGGGGGGGGGGGTCATGCCAAAGAAAGACCCCCGCCCATGAAAGAATCCTTGGTTTTAGGCACGAAAAATTTCAAAAATTGCTAGAGTGTCAAAAAAAAAAAATCACCAAATCGGCCGGGACTACGGCCGCTAATACGCATAAACATTACAAATTAATTTCGTAAACAATGAAAAGTAGTAGTATTTCAAGTATTTACTTTCAAAAAAAATTAATAAATCTAAAAGACGACAGAAAACGTTTACATTTTTTTTCATACAGTGTTTGAACAAAATGTGGACGGATACTATTGTCGACGGTTTAGAGGGGGGGGGGGGGGTCATGACCCCCATGACCCTCCCCTTATATCCGCCACTGGGTGTGTTGTACCACTGAAAAGGCATGATTAGGGCTTTCACACTTTTGCCTCCATTTGCAGCAGTGCCGCTTACGGCGGGATTCAATTTTATATATTTTAAATGTCTATCACATTCAAAATATAAAAAAACAAAGATAAAATGTAAAGTGTAGCCAGAATAAACGTTAAACTTTTATATAAACTGTAAAATGTGTTTCAATAATAAAACTATGTAACATCAATAAAAAACAATAAAACTATAGAAGAGTTTGTTTAAGTATAATAATTTGGCCACCCTCTGTACTTTGTAGCATCTTTTTTTTCAAGTGTAATTCATGTCTTTTTTGCTGCACAAGATGCCTTGCAAGTATTTTCAGAATAAATTAAGGCGCGTAATTTCAATTGAAAGAAAAATCTCAGCTCTTTAAGAGAAAAAAAATGTCTTTGATAATTTATGTGATAAAGGCAAAGTATGACTATCGCGAAGTCTAAAGTTTTATGTGTACTAAAAAACATTGCGTTGATATTTTGGATAGTCTAATGTTATGCAAAAAAATGTTCGTTGAAAAAAAGTTCTTCCTAAAACACAACTTTGGATAAATATTTTAAAGCAAGATGTAGGGAAAAAAACGATTCAGTATTTTTATTCCAGAAACATTTATAACCTTCTTTTGAAAATGAGATAGCTACATCCTTTTGATGGCTAAACTACTTTGGTTTATGTTTTTGTTTATCCAGATTCTTTTGCAAAATTTTTACAATGCACATGACTATGAAACGATTAATCTTAAAAACAGCTTCTTTAACTTTTTCTGTTTTGCTCCCATAATTTATGGTTAGCAAAGAGTTGCGAAGACTTTCTGCTTTTGAATACATAGTAAAATAATTTTAACCGCATTTTGGTGCTATATTACGTTTTTAATGAAGAATCCGTAAATTATTATAACAGCATGAAACTGTAAAAAAAATCTGAAGTGAAAATAAAGTATTTTTTTTAGTTGTGGGAAAAAACATAATATACTCAAGGAATGAAAGAAAAAACCAAAAAAAAAAACCGAGAAATCATATTTGTTCTTCTGATAGTTTTAAAGATTAATGTTGCTTTATTTTTGTTTTGTTCATGCGAGAAATATTAAACAAAATTAAATGTTTAAAAATCCATTTTTTTAATTTTTATTTCAATTTAAAAATACAACTTTTGACATTGTGCATATAGTATGACTGACGGATATTTTGTTTTAAAAAATCAGTTTAAAGTGTTGAAAAGATGCTAGAATCTCGAAAATCTGAAACTCTAAAGAGTTTTCTTTAGGTGTTACAGTCCACTTTGTGAATTTCGAGTTTTTTTTTTTTTTTTTTTTTTGTGTTTCATGTGAAAGATGACGAAACATTTTCACTTAAGTTACGTTTAACAGAAGTTGGTTTAATGGTTGGTTATTTATTTGCTTCATTTCATTCTATTTATTTATTTGATTGCTAAGTAAACAACATCACTTTAAGCCCTCTGGAAGCAGCAATTTCTACTACAGACAAATTATCTATACATTTCAATCACCTCTGTTTTTTTTTTTCAAATACACGAGTAAATTTTTGAAATACCATTAATTCTATTTCTTTCATTCCATTGAATTCAAAAAAAAAAAAGAGCTGATGTGTGCATCACATGACTTCTTTTTACTCCAATTTAATGTCATTTTCTCATTATTGGCAGTTTTAATATGATTCAATAGTTTACTCTCTAAATATCACACACAGTGGCCAAATTGAAACCAGATTTTTTAAAAAAAGTCGCCAAATTTGTCGCCAAGTTGGCGACAAAACATGGCGACAAAAGACTGGCGATATATCGCCAAGTGACCGCCAAATAATAACACCACTTGAGTTTACATCGAAATTAACAATGATGTCCCCCCAAATAGGGGCAAAAGACCCCCTTAGGAACATCCGAAAGCAACCAAAAGAGAAGGTGCACAACTAGACCTCACTAGGAGTCTACGTACCAATTTTCAACTTTCTAGGGAATTCCATTCTTGAGTTATACGACATACATACACACATACGTACGTACATACAGACGTCACGAGAGAACACGTTGTAATTAACTCGGGGATCGTTAAAATGGATATTTTGGGTGCCTGTACGTTCCTAGGCACATATCCACGTGTGGTCGGGTTGAAAAAAAAAAAAAAATCAACATTCATTTGGGGGTGAGCAAAATGGAAATTAAGTCCGATTTTTGGGTGAAAATTTTATCGCGAATACAATACTTCCTTTTTTGTAAAAGGAAGTCATAATGTGAAAGTGAAATATTTTTATTTAGTAATTACATTTGAACAACATATTATTTTTAAAACTAAGTAACAAAAAATACACTGCAAATCAATTGCCGCCACCCTTTGAAGACGTTTTACGCACTTTTTGAACACGAACACATGTCTCCTTTTTCGAACACTTCGCAGCACTCTGTGGAAAACTTTTCAAAACACTCCAGAGGAACCTTCTCAGAACACTAATTTGATTCAGGACACTTTTTAAACCTTTTTGGGGACGCATTTGAGCACATTTTTTTAACACTAATACATGTCCTTTCTTTTAGAGCAATTTTTGGAACACCTTTTGCAGAATTTATAGAGCAATCCTTCGATAATAGTTATATTAGTAGTTTTTGCCGTTAAATCGTCCGCGTAAACGTGCAAGGGTCTACCTTACCTTAAAAGCGAATGTTTTTTTTTTGAGAAATCACCGTTGCTTATTGCTTTCATTTGACTGTTTTGATGTGCTATGATTTTATTTTTCCGCCAGCACCCTCTGCAGCATCACCGTCGACCGGCCGCCTAACGATGCTGCTCCTCTAGCGTAAAACCGTCTCCAGGTTGCATCAATATCCTACACTTACACGCATACATACACGCACGTACACACATACACACATACAAACACCTACACACATACACAAACACATACACACACAAACACATACACACACATACAGACACCTACACATACACACACATCTACCCACAACTACCCACACACTCATGCCTGCACACAGACACAAACACATATGCCTACACACACATAAACATTCCCCTCCCCCCCACACAAACACTTGAACACACAATTACCCACACACTCATACTTGCACGCAGACACAAACACACATGCCTACACACATACACATACCCCTACACACAAACACACATAACCCCCACACACGCCTACATACACACACACACGCACACACACACACTCGTGATTGCGAAAAACATAATTTGAATTCAAGATGTCAAAATTCAAATTAATTTTTTTTTCGAATGACAAATACTGAGTAATTATTTCCATAGTCAATATAAAGTTTGAGTTGGAACTACTCTCTAAAAAAGGTCAAATTGTTATGTGGTCTATTGACGGCAACCATTCCCGATATTTAAAGTATCTACATTCGATTTTTTTCTGTCTTCTTGTCTCTTTATTTGCCATTGCCTAAACATTGTTCTAAATTCTTCTGAAATAAAATAAAACAATTTCAATAACCAAGGAATACATAAATAGCAAAGCATTTTGTCTTGTATAAAAGCAATATGAAATATAACTATTCTAGAGATTTATTCTAAATTATTATCATAGAGAAATTTCTCTAAGTTTTGAACTGCATTTGGATTTATATAGTTCAAAAAAACTGAAAACAAAAAACCCTAACTATCTGTTCTTTGTTTAAATAAACTTAAGACGCAAAGATTTACGGTGTTACGGTAACTCTTCATCAATAAAAGATACAAAAAGTAGATATGTGCAACTTTCTTCTTGATGCGAAATGAAGAAAAATAGAGACAGGATAAGAGAAGCCTCTCACAGCCATTATTTTGAAAAGAAGATAGAAAAATTGTTAAAAATGGATCCAGGGAACTCGGTGCAGCCGAATGAAGAGGAATAAAGTTTCTTTATTGCTTTCCTTTTTAAGCTGTGAGATTTCATTCCGTCAGGGGCAAATTGCGCGGAATGTATTGTGATAACAAAGTAGATTGTTTTTAAATAGTATTTTATGAAGGAATAATAAAAAGTGGGAATCGTGACAATTTTGTTTAAAGCCGAAATGCCTCTCTGTTAGAGCAATCACTGCAAGTCTTTAAGCAGTCTCCTTTTTTAGAACAATTGAAGCAGTAAAGTCAGAACAAACAACGTAAGTAGAAGCACAAATTTGTAAATTACAGCAGACACGTGTTTCGGCGTTACAGGGAACGCCTTTTTCAATGCAAAAAATAATGAGCTTATGGATGAAAAGACATATTGTTTGTTCTGACTTTACTATTCAGCACAAAGGTATTTATTTATCTTAATTGAAGCAGTCTTTGGAGGTTAATTTCACGGCTAACAGATTGACATTTTTAGAGCAAAACAGTGTATTTACAACATTTATTGCAAAATCTATGTTGTGGAAATGATACTTTCACATGGAATACTATACTATTGTAAAACTGAATTTAATGGTATAATTACATTCTTGAAATACTTTTCGGACGATTTAAAAAAAAAACATCAAAGCCACTGTAATTGACCGACGTGGTGCTTTTTAAAATGTCAGTCAGTTACCGTGTTTTTAACACAATTTTAAAAATCAACCAAGATGTATTTCAAGAATTTAATTCAAAAATTAAATTCAGGCTAAAAATATTTTAATCAAGGCTAAAAGGTCGTTTGCACAACGTATATTTTACGTTGAAGCAGTCTCCTTTTTTAGAACAATTGAAGCAGTCTTTGGAGGGTAATTTCACGGGTAGCAGACTGATATTTTTGCAATGAATATTGAAAATACACAAATTAACAGTGTGTATTTTCAATATTCATTGCAACATCTATGTTGTGCAAATGATCTTTTAACCTGGAATACTCGTATTATACTTTTGAAAAGCTGAATTTAATGGTATAATGATATTTTTGAAATACTTTTTGGACGATTAAAAAAAAAATCAAAAGCACTGTAATTGACCGATGTGGTACTTTTTAAAATGTCAGTCAGTTACCGTATTTTAACAATTTTTTTAAAATCAACCAAAATGTATTTCGAGAATTCAATTTCACCATTAAATTCAGCCTAAAAATATTATATTCCAGGATAAAAGATCGTTTGCACAACATACATTTTTCGTGGAACACTGCACAGTACTTACTGTTTTGCTCTCATCAGCCCGGAATGGGAAGTAACTGAGCTGCAGGCGGAAAAAAAATCTTAAAGGAGTCAAGAGAGTCAACCAAACTGGTAGAATTAGCGCACCAGACGAGTGACCTCAGCAATAGTGCGGTTCAACTCGAAGATTGATGGTAAAACATGGTATTTTACAGTAAGTTACCGCCTAAGCCAGGGCTAGGGCAGAAATGCATACAATACACAGCCAGCTCAGTTATTCCATCCAAGGACTGCAGTTTCGAGCTTATTAGCACTCATCAGTTCGAAATATGCAGCTTGTTTGGCTCTCTTGGCTCCCTTAGAGGGTTTTTCGCCTCCAGCTCAGTTGCTTCCTATTCCGGGCTAATGAGTGCTAACAAGCACGACACTGCAGTCATCAGTTGGAATAACAGCTGGCGGTGTATTGTATGCATTTCTGCCTTAGCCCTGGCTTAGAGTGGTAACTTACTGTAAAATACTTACATGGCTGGAGTATATGAGGCATTTACCGCTGTTGGAAAAACTACAATACTTACTAGATGGTGATTTTTTACATATGAAAACAAGCCTAGATCAGAACAACCTTTGCTGACATATTATTCAAACAGTGAAAAAAATTGTGTAACCTTACTTCGGTTGCAGCACGGCTGCCTCCACTGCCCTGGAGTACTTATAGCTGATATAACTGGACTAAAGTTACACATCGCTTGTGGAAGGTTGCACCATGGTAATTATTTGTAGCGTAACATTTCACTAATTTCTGCGTAAGGTTACACCTTAATTTACTGTATGCTTCCGGAGAAATTGCCTGAAAGGTTACACACTCGCAAAAATTAAGCTTTCATCCAACTTTTTTGAACGAAAACTTCTTTTTAAGTGCGTATAAGTTGTCTTTCACTTCAAGTTAACTATTCGATGGTTTAAATTATTCAAATATATTATATGATCAAATTAAAACTTCTTTCTGTACGTTTTTACTTGAAGGTATAAAAACTAACTAGTAGGTTACAAAACTTGAAATTTCGTTATAACACTATGAAAAATTAATAAATAAATAATGCAAGACACCCCTTTTTTTTAATTCTTTAAAATTTTTGCTTTCAATCATTCGTTTATTCAATACTAGTGGCACCCGCACGGCTTTGCCCGTAGTAGAAAGTTAAAAGGTCTTTTGGTTCGCCTGTATATTTACAAATAATGCATGATGAATTTCTCTCCAATTGGCTTGCCCATGTTACGGTTCCACGTTATGATGAATTCGTAATTTACTATTCCACATTGTGATCATTTGCTCGGAAAAATAGTCTTAAAATTGTAATAGAAAAAGAACAAAATCGAATTTTCGAAAAAATCGCTTCGAGGTGCACACTCCCATGCTACAAACTAACTTCGTGCCAAATTTCATGAAAATGGGCCGAACGGTCTAGGCGCTATGCGCGTCACAGAGATCCTGGCAGACAGAGATAGATCCGGACAGAGAGACTTTCAGCTTTATTGTTAATAAAGATTTATATATATCAAGTTCATACTTTTTTACATGCAATATACACCAATCAATTTTACACCAATTCGAAAATTATTTTAATAGACAAACAAGACATTTCTATAGCAATAGGAGAAGAAATAACACCCAGTACACCTAAGTGGGATTGAACCCACACCGCAAATCTCACAAGTCGCAAAGCAAGAGTGTTTTACCGCTCGGCCACCAAAGCCAGTCTTCGTTACGCTATTAAAAGTTTACCAGCTCCGCGCTGACGCTCATTTTTACGCATGCGCTTTGAATATTACTGACTGCCCCAAGGTGGAATTTAACATAAACCAAAGTGCAAGGTTCCTCCAACAATTTGAGTTTTTTTTTTGAGCAATCACGATTGCTTATTGTTCTTACTTGACTGTTTTTGGCGTTACGCTGATTTAATTTTCCCACCGCCTGCCTCGGCAGCACCACCGTCGACCGGTCTCATGATGCTGCTCCTATAGCAAAAACCGTCTACAGGTTGCGTCCATATCCTACTCACACATGGATACATTTACACACACCTACATACACACTCGTACATACACACACTCTTACATGCACACACGCGCACTCCTACATACACACACACTCCTACATACGCACACACACACACACTCCTACATACGCTCACATACACCTACACAAACACGCTTATATACACACGCATACATACACGCACCTACACACTCACACACCTACACACACACACACTTCCACACACTCCTACATACATATACCTACACAAATACATATACACACACTCATGCCTACACACAGACACAAACACAAACGCTTACATACACACACCCACTTGTGATTGCGAAAAACATAATTTGAATTCCAGATGTTAAAATTCAAACTTTTTTTAATGATACTACACATTTCAGAATTCCTGTAACGTTTCACCCTTTGATCCTGGTAACCTAGCACATTTTTTTTTACAGTCAAGTGACACGGAAACTACTTCTTTGTCAAAATGTCACGCCTAATTTAAACATTTTAAGTTGCTTTTGAGTAAAACAAGGCAGTCTACAAGATTAAAAGCTTCAATAAAGTGTAAAATAGGACCCCAAAGGAATAAAACAAGCCGTAAAATATTAAAAGTTCCATAAAAATGTAAAACCATCGGCCAACCAAATGGAACATAATTTAAAGCTCCTTTAAACATAATATAACCCGTTAAATAAAAGTATGGATTGATTAATAAGATTATTATTAGAATTAAAAGAGAGGAACAAGCACGGCACCGGCGTAAACGTTCTTTTTCTATTTTCTCTAAAGTAAAAAGTACTATGAAAAAAAATGGCAGCTTATTTGTTTTTAATTGCGAATTTAAACGTTGATGAAGTGTTTTCATTCGATGATTGAGGTGTTTATTATTATTTTTTTTACTTATTTATTTGGTAATAGAGGTACCCGCACGGCTTTGCTCGTATTAGAAAATTAAAAGGTCTTTTAGTTCGTCTGTATATTTACAAATAATGTATGGTGAATTTCTCGCCAATTGGCTTGCCCATGTTACGCATCCACGTTATGATAACTTGGTAGTTTAATTTTGCAAGGGAAAATGTTCTTAAAATTGGAATAGAAAAAGAACAAAATCGAATTTTCGAAAAATCGCTTCGAGGTGCAAACCCCCATGCTACAAACTAACTTTGCGCCAAATTTCATGAAAATTGGTCCTACGGTGTAGGCGCTATGCGTGTCGCAGAGATCCTGACAGAGAAAGATCCAGACACCCAGACTTTCAGCTTTATTATTAGTAAAGTTATTTTTTTTAATTTTAATTTTGCAGTTCAAGGATAAAGATTTGAACACGAATACTACATTAATTCTTCTTAGCCCTTTCAAAAATAAATTTCTAGGTCAGATAATTTTAGCTGTTTTCGTTCTTACTAGGAAATGCTTACAGAAAACTTTTCACGATGACTTGAATTTTCATATAAAACACTATAACTGTTGAAATTTTAGTCTTAAACTTTTAAAGTACAATACAACTGATTTCAAATTTGTTTTTTATTTTTCAAGATTTTACATGTATTAAGGAGTTACAGTCCCTCAAAAATGATGAAACGATCAAAAAAATTTTTATTACTTATTTCAAAACAAAAAACTATTCTGAACAAAGGGGAAAAGTTTCAATGCTCTAGTTCAAATATTTAAAAAGTTATGAGTGGTTTTAGGCCATGCTCCCTATGTGTTCTTATGCAAAAGAAAAACTTCAAATTGCTTTTCCTCGATGATAGTTTTTTTGTGTTTTCATGTCATTAGAATCCCTAAGGATTGTTTTCTATTAAAGATACAGCTTTAAAGTAATACTTTTTGCACTTGGGATAACATATTTGACAAAATTGTGCATTGGATAAGCATTTTATAAATTACTCAAATGTTTAGAGCATGTTAAACTTTTAAAAACCAATTAAAAAAAAAAAAAACTTTGATTTTTTACATAATTAATCACAGAAAACTTTCGAATGAACTCATAAGAAAATGAATGCACAGATATTTAAAAATGATCATCAGTGATAGTTTTGAAAAAAAAAAACGTTTTTTAAATTAGTGCTGAAATAAAAAAGCCTTAGGGATTTTAAAAAGTTGAAATTTTCCTCAATTTTTTGAATTTTCAAAAAAAAAAGGCAATATTTTTAAATTTTGGAAATAAATTATTGATTACGAAATAAGTATGCATGTTATAGTTTCAAAGAAATATAAAATTTATATAAATCAAAAGAAAGTGTTTGAAACGTATTGTGACCCCTTAAATGACTAAAAATGCAGTAATTATTTAATAGAATATGAAGTTAAATATAATGTTAACGGGAAATTAATCACCCATAGTAATTAGTACTTCATCCCCAAGTGAAAACCAAAATAGTTTCCTTACACTAATTAGACAACGCTGAAAATGTGTCTAAAGTTATTATTAATACAAATTATCTCAGAAGAAATTGGATGGGAGCGAGCGCTATTAAAACTCCCGAAAAGTTATTAAAGTCTGACTCGTTAGATAACCCTAAGATTTAATCAACTGTTGTAGCGTTTGCCGAACATATCTTAACGCGGCGCCTTTTGCTGAAAACTTAAATCTTAAAATAACATTAAAATGGCTCTCTAGATTAGATCTCGAATATCTTTGAATCCAAAGAGAAATTCGCAGTTTTCGTTTCTGGTGGAGAGGCAAATGGAAAGTCTACATATGAGATTTTGATAATTAAGTCTTTCCCTTCCAATCATGTGATTCAGATTTATCTAAATATCATTTGCTATGACAAAATTAAAACTAATGGTTTCCTTCGAGTTATTAACATTAATGAGGTTTCGGATTTGAAAATTGCATTCGACTTCACCTCATTATTAAGATGAAACATTTGTTTAATTAACCTTTTGATGAAGATTTTTTTTTCGTCGTCCAGCAATTAAAAGTGGATGAAGTAATTCGCAATCACGATTTTTAATCATCAATTAACATTTGTTTTAGAGTTACTTAACTAGTACAAGCCTTTTAATCTAGCAAGTCTCTAGAAATAAAGAATATTTGCGTTTATTCAGTTGTTCGAAGGATTAAATCGAGTTCCAAACATAATGGTTTTCCGCTAACTTGAGAAAAAGCACGAGGTTCAAAAAAAAAAAAAAAAAAAAAATGCTAAATGTATTTTGTTTAATTAGTGATTTAGGTTTACTCCGTTAGTTGCAACTTATTTCCGTAAGTTGTAAGTTATGTTCTGCAATTTACGGAATATACCTGCCCTGCCTGCAATCTTCCGAGTTGAACCAAACCATTGTTTCGGTCACTCGTCTGATCAGTGCTAATTCTGTATTAGCTACCAGTTTGTTTGGCACTCTTGTCTTCCTTAAGAGGTTTTCCACCTCCAGCTCAGTCACTCCTATGCCGGGCTGATGAGTGCTAATAAGCACGAAACTGCAGTCCTCGGCTGGAATTGACTGAGCTGACGGTGTATTTCGTGAACTAATTTCATATTTGTTAAGTATTTTTCAACATTTTATATCTATAAAATGACTAAAAATATCGTAATTATTTAATCGAATATGAAGTTAAATATGATGTTAACGGAAAATTAATCACCCACAGTAATTAGTACTTCATCCCCAAGTGAAAACCAAAATAGTTTCCTCACACTAATTAGACAACGCTGAAAATGTGTCTAAAGTTATTATTAATACAAATTATCTCAGAAGAAATTGGATGGGAGCGAGCGCTATTAAAACTCCCGAAAAGTTATTAAAGTCTGACTCGTTAGATAACCCTAAGATTTAATCAACTGTTGTAGCGTTTGCTAAACATATCTTAGCGCGGCACCTTTAGCTGAGAACTTAAATCTTAAAATAACATTAAAATGGCTCTCTAGATTAGATCTCGAAGATCTTTGAATCCAAAGAGAAATTCGCAGTTTTCATTTCTGCTGGAGAGCCAAATGGAAAGTCCACATATGAGAATTTGATAATTAAGTCTTTCCCTTCTAATCATGTGATTCAGATTTATCTAAATATCATTTGCTATGACAAAATTAAAACTAATGGTTTCCTTCGAGTTATTAACATTAATGAGGTTTCGGATTTGAAAATTGCATTCGACTTCACCTCATTATTAAGATGAAACATTTGTTTAATTAACCTTTTGATGAAGAATATTTTTTCGTCGTCCAGCAATTAAAAGTGGATGAAATAATTCGCAATCACGATTTTTAATCATCAATTAACATTTGTTTTAGAGTTACTTAACTAGTACAAGTCTTTTAATCTAGCAAGTCTCTAGAAATAGATAATATTTGAGTTTATTCAGTTGATCAAGGGATTAAATCGAGTTGCAAACATATTAGTTTTCCGGTGATGTGAGAAAAAGTACGAGGTTTCGAAAAAATTACAGAATGTATTTTGTTCAATTCGTGATTTAGGTTATTTTCTACAGTGATAATTTGCCATATAGTATAGCAACATAAGTAAGTACTTGAGTCAACTCTGTATTTGGACTTGCATGCCTCAGGTCTAAATGCAGCTTATTTATGGAACGATATTTGTACATTACAATTGAGCTAGTGAGAAGCAAAGGGATATAACTGGAAATTTTCAAGTTTTGGGTAAAACGTGTATAAAGATTACGTCCTAGGTAGGCTTCCATTGATTTTTTTTTCTAAATCATGCTATACAGCAGCACCTACCAGGGCTACTAGTACTATCTCTTGTCCCAAGACAGAGGAGATGTTCACCTACCATTTCTACTGGTTATCTCCAAATTTTTAATTTTGCCACTTGCATCCCTTTGCTTCTCATTACCTCAATTATAAAAAATCACACACATCAGCTCACTTTCAGGTGATTCATATTCACGAGGCTTCAGATTTTATCTCATTAATTTGAAACATTTGATTAACTAAACTTTTGATGAAGATTTCTTTTCTTCTTGCAAAACAATAGTGGATGAAATAGATTGCAATAACGGTTTGGATTATCGATTAACGTTTGTTTTACAGTTGCTAAACTACTACAAGTCATTTATTCTTACCAAACTGAAACATTAAATATTCAAATTTGTTCAACTGATCAGATGATTCAATCAAGATGACAAACGTACAAGTTTCGCTCAGGCTGCAACTTTCATAAAAATTACATCCTAGAGAGTTCGCGTTTTTAAGGAAAATACTCGTAACTTAAGTTCATATGAGTTTTCCACAATTAAAATATTTGTGTCTCAATTACAGAAAAATTTGAAAATGCCTTACAACACATTACATTTGACATTTCACTTAGTTAAAAGCAAGCATCCTCATATAAATAAATAGCGAATGATCGAAGTAACGCCCCTGACGTCATCAACAATGAAACTCGCGCCACGGCATGATAATTTGATAACATTTTTTGGTAATGTTTGACATTTAGGGAAATGCTTTATTTCGACGAGGCTAAACTGGATCCGGTATCTTAATTGTTTTACTGGTAAAACTCATTTTAGGAGAATGAAGAAATGAAAATGTGGTCAACAATGAACGCTATCTACTGGATTTTAGGGTTCATTCACTGGAGTTAGAGTTTAAAATTTCAATTATCAAAATGTCACAAAACAAGCCATTGCTTCGTTCAAATGTAGAAGCAAATTTCAAACATTGACGACGAATTTCTAGTTAAATAAGAACCGACAAATAATATATAACAAAGTTAACCTTCATATTCTTAGTTCAAGGTGTCAAGAGTCAAGATACAAATAGGCAAGACTAACCGAAATCAAATCGAAGAACGGTAAACGTAAACTAACAGGCAATACATACCAGTTTCCTTCTGCGGTGCCTGCAGTCAAAGCCAAATTATCCAGGTATACACTACAATATGCATTTCTTTTTCTAATTGCTGCAACTCTCGATACTTGTTACTTACAGTGATTTCGTTATGTAACATATAACAGTTTCAGTAGCATCCCTTGATATATGAATTACAAAAAGGTAATTGAATCAGTTAATATCATCATTAAAAATCGGTTATATCAAAACCGCGTAATATTCAAAATACAGTGTTGGTAAAAAATATTGCATTACCCGCGCCGCAAAAGAGAGGAATATCATCCCGACTGCATTCAACACACAGTCAAGCATCCCGTATCCCAGATGATTTGGGGATGTATTTCTGATCAAGGAGTTGGTGGGCTTCACTTTGTGCAAAGAACAGTGAACGCTCAGGTGTACATTGGCATTTTGTGGAGAAGAAATTGCTTCCTGCTATCCGGAATCACTTTACTTCAGTTCCAAACGTCATTTTCCAGGATAATTCTGCTCCGTGCCATGGGGCAGAACTGGTAAGTAACAATTCAAAAACCTTTATCCTTGCCATTAGATTTAATTTGACATGGGGGTTAAGTTATTTTTTCTCTCGAAACTCACACGCAGGTTCATGAATGGAAAAATGAGCAAGGGGTAAGCAATTTGCCTTGTTCCGGAAACAGCTCCGATCTGCGTAAACAATGATCGGATTCCTGCACCAAAATGTTTATTTCATAAGTTTTTCAGAATTTCACATACATTCATCGTTAATCGGTCGACCAAAACTTCTTACATAATCCCATTGTTGTGAAAATGTGAGGGTGATGCAATTTTTTTTACTACCACTATATTTGTAACGTAAATTTTTTCATTGCATATATTTTTTTTCATGTGTAGCTATTTTTTTTAATAAAAAAATGGGCCTGTTCTTTATAGTAGTGTTTCAGTCAACAGTAATATACAAAAGCAACACATATTTGTTTCTAACGGAAATTATAATTTGAAGTTCATTCTTACAGCGTGACATTTATGCCCAATTCAGAGTGAATATAAATGCGTGATGAAAATGGCCAAGAGTCGCGCTTACTCCGCCACGTGGGAAAGTTCTAACCTTAGAAGAAGTGCCTTTAAAGAGATCTTAAGATTTCTGCTTCTTCTGCTTGTGGTTTATTTGACCCAGTATATGCTTGAACACTTTAAGAAAGGACTGGGAAATGAAACTAAAAAATTTGGTAAGTGTACAAGATCTTTCAACGGAGCACCGTCCTTCAGATACTGATCTTTGAAGATTCGGGTACGCACTTACCCGTACTCACCTTATATCAAAACCGTGTAGTAACAACTTCAACTTTTATGCCATGTAGTATGAAACCCGTGTTATTATAATCGCAAATTTCGTACCGTGTCATTTCGAAACGTAGTGTACCCGTGCCGTGTTTTTTGAGAGACGCCTGCATTTAGTTTTTCTATTAGAGACAAATGGTACACATCATTTTTGAGGAACAAAAAAAAAAAATAATAATAATAAAATAAAATAAAAGAAAAGCGGAAAAGAACGCATGCAAAAATTAGCTCTGTTTGCTAGAATTTTTCATAAGTATGACTAATGTCTTTCATTTAACAATATGACGATTATAAGTTATCCCTTATGCCATGAGTTGACGGACTCCCCAGCATTTTTCAACAGTGCAATATGAATCAATTTATCACAGAGCACACGTTGTCGGGCTATCAGGAGTTGACAACAGTCGCAAAGAGCTCCAGAGAGCCCATCCAAACTTTTTTTCAAATCACAACTTGGAGCAAAATTCTTCGAGCAGTAGCGTAACAGCCCCAGTCACAGACGCGCTTAAGACATCGCTCTCAAGTTACCTTAATTTACTGAGTCTTTTAATGTATTTAGACTTTTTACACGATTTTAATCTCATGCAACTACATTTCCTCTTAAGTTTTGCTGCTTCTGGATCCTCCGAATTACTTCATTCTATCTTTATTTGCTCAACTTCGAAAAAAGGTACGACTCCCAGTAACAGACCCTGGAAAATTAGATAGAGATCAGACACCGATCTGATATTACACAGCAACAGACAGGACGAGGAAAGGTTGAGTAATGAACAAAATTCCCTTCCTCTCTTCAAAAAGTGCTAAGGTTCTTTATTTTAAGAACTAAAGCCTTAACATATTCAAATGAGCATGAAACACCAGCTGACCTCGTGGTGACTGTTCATAACCATCCACCCCTGACTTGTAAATACCAACTGGCTCTTAAAATCCACTCCGATAACACTAGATGGTGGCATTTTATTCATGGGTCACAGCAACATCAGTTTTGCTCTTCCTAAAAGGCCAACTATGTAAATCCAAAGTTATGATTGTCTCCTACTGGACCCTTGTCTGTTACTGGTGACCTAACGCTATTTCCGGATTTAAAAAAAAGAGAAAAAAAAGAAGAAAAAAAATAATTTGAATTTTGACATCTTGAATTTAAATTACGTTTTTCGCAATCACGAGTGTGTGTGTGTGTGTAAGCGTGTGTGTTTGTGTGTTGGGGTATGTGTGTTTGTGTGTAGGGGTATGTGTATGTGTGTGTAGGCATATGTGTTTGTATCTGTGTGCAGACATGAATGTGTGGGTAGTTGTGTGTTTGTGTGTGTGTTTGTGTAGGTGTCTGTATGTATGTGTGTGTATGTGCGTGTATGTGCGTGCGTGCGTGTGTGTGTAGTTGTGTAAGTATGCTCGTGTGGGTAGGACATGGATGCAACCTGGAGACGGCTCTCGCTATAGGTGCAGCATCGTGAGGAGCCGGTCGACGGTGATGGTGAGGAGGGTGGCGGTGGGAAAATAAAATCATAGGACTCCGAAAACAGTCAAGTGAGAACAATAAGCAATCGTGATTGCTCAAAAACTTTAATAATCAAAAAATAAAAAATGAAAAAAGGAAAAAAATGAAATAAAAAAATGGAGAGGGGAGCGAATTGTGTGAATTCTACTGAATTTCACTCTCAGAAACTTTTATTTTCAAAGCAGAATATTTTTCAGAAGTAGCCAGTGTGTCTTCGTTTAAGTTAAACTGTTTTCTTTTCCAAAAGTTAAATTCTTTCTTGCGTAATTTCACAGACTTTGTTTCGGATTGGATTACCTTTAAAATTTTACTTAGTTTGTTTTAATCATCGTAATCAGTTTTATATTTCAGTAAAAAATACATTAATATGATGACTTAAATGCTAGGTTTAATTATTTAAGTTGAAAACTTCTTTAAAGAAGCCAAACATGATAAAATCAAAAAATACGCAGGATGGAAAGAACTCTACGAATTAATAAAAAACAAAGCATCGTTCTTCAAGAAAAAAACTATGATTCAAAACTCAACTGCGAAATTTACGCTCTACGATTATTCAGGCTCTTTTACAGCTGTGCGTATTTTCTTGAGTTGAAATTACTTAAAAGTCTGTTTAATTTAAACTAAACTTACTTTTTCTTTTTTGAAAATGAATCATTAACATCTACACGTCTTGAAAATTTCATGCTCCATTAAAGCGAATCATATTTCTCGCTGTACTTGGAAAAAAAAGTTTGAAATATTCTAAAAAATGGCTGAAAAAATACATAGAAAGTTATTCATATGAAAAGCCAGCTGTGGCAATTAGTTCTTTTTCGCTTTTACTTTAATGAACCCGTGAGTTTTCTTTTCTTCTTTAGTACGACAGCTGGCCAGAAAATTTTAATTTCTCGCAAAAACTAGAAAATCCAAAATGTATTTTTACAATTACCTTGCATGCATTGTTACAAAAACGATAAGTACGAAGGATGTTTTAGAAAGTAACAATTTTTTTACAACTTGCTTTTTTAGACAGTAAAAAGTAATTTAAATGAATTTTGCATTAGTCAGAAGAACATATTTTCGTTATTCAAATGATGAACTCATTAATTTTATTTGATCTATAAAATAAATTTATCTTTTAACAAAGGAAAGTTTTAAAATGTTGTGCAACTTCATTTCTCAATGTTCAATGACCTTTTGGCGTACTTTAGAATCAGAATGTAATCAGGTATTTGTACTTAATTAGCAGATTTCTAATGCTTTCTCAGCATGCTTAAATGTATAATTTGTACTTGTAAGAATTAAGATAGTAAGCGCAAAAATCATTTACGATAGTTTAGCCAGTGGCGTACGTAGTATGTGTGACAACCGGGGCGGTAATTTGTGGTCTCTCCCCCCCCCTATTTAAACGTAAAAAAAAATCTATGTGAACATGAAATTTATACAATTTTCAGAAACAATTACATTTGTGTTTTCACGAAATTTCATGTGGCCAATGGTACAAAAGACAAAAAAAAAAAAAAAAAAAAAACTATGAATGCTTTTACTTGCCCTAGACGCAAATGTACAGGCCGTTGAGAGGTCGAAAAAGTCAGCGGGTGAATGATATTGATGGCCCTTAATTATTTCAAACGTATATCAAACACAAGGAAAGATAATGGAGATCAGTTTTTCGGTACTAGAAGAAGTCGCTACTAGGTCTAGGTATTGACAATATGAACTTAATCCTTAGTATTCACTCCATGGTGTGGGATGGGGAAAAGGAGGCCGGGGAGCTTTTCCCCAGGAAAATTTTCAAATTTGTAGTCTTAAAAATGCATTTTAACTTCTTGCAATTCCATTTCGGGTGTCAACACCAAACAGGTGACACCCGAGGCGGACCGATCCCCCCCCCCCCCCCCGTAGCGACACCACTGGTTTAGCGTATTTGTGAATTCAAAGTAATTCAAGGCGGATAAAGTTGAAAGTAAGAAACGATATTTTTTATTTGCTGATGTCGATCATTTATGTTTAAAACATAATTAAATAAATAAATAAATAAACTAATTGTCACTTGATTAGAAATGTAATTGCACTGGGTAATACATCATTAATTAGGCTGAGCTGAAACCTGTTACACAGAAAAGTGTTTACATTTAGTTCTGAATAACTACGTATCAGTAAAAAGGCCAAACTGTTTCTTTTTATGGCTGAAGATTTAACAAAACAAAGAGATTTGAATTTAATAGGAACATAGGTCTCGTATAAGACCAACCCTGGGAAGGGAGTACCTCGTGCACGGTTGAAGACAAAAACAAAAACAAAAAAAAAAAAGAAAAAGAAAAAAAGAAAAAAAAAAGACACCTAAAGTATTACTATCAAACTAAAAAAATTAAAAATTCTTAAATGTCAACATAAAAACTTATTAAACAGATTTGGCAAACTCAAAAATAATATCAAGATCTCCCAAATTTACTTTAACGAAAAAGCGAAAGATCTATCATCAAATTCAGGGCCCTGACAAGTATTAAACTACCATGAAGAAACCTAAATTTCCAATAAAATGAGGTCAGGTATGTTTGACAAGGCTCGTCAGCATTAACTTTTGCTTGTTAATAACAAACTGAATGCTGATAAAGCTTTTTCATTAAATTAGGCTTTCTGACGAGGATGAAGTTACGATCTAGAGAATTTTTGTTATACTTCATCAAAAAAGTGTTGAATGACCTTATCGGTTTACATGGCTTTTTTTAGCCCAACCACCTATTATTGATACCATGGGCACTTCACGACCCCCCTTGCCTCTTTCAGTGGCTCCCAGTTTGAGAACCATGGCACAGAGGAAGTGCATTAAAATTCTTAGTCAAGTAAAAAAAAAAATCAGGTAATTACATACGTATAAAGAAAAATAAACCAATGCGCAGAAACTAACAAAAAAATCAAATTCAGTTAAATTAACCCTAAAGTATTTGCATATCCTTATCAAGAGGAAATTGTTGACTATGATATTAATATTGGAAAACAATCGTGTCTTGAAGAAAAAATATAGCTAGCTATAAATAAAAAAAAGCTACTCACAATGCAAAAGAAACAGAAAAATGATGAATCCAAAAATGAAAGGAATTCATTTGAGGCTGAATGACTTCGAGGTAATTAGATGAGGTGTACTGCGCATTTTAAACGTACGACCAACCAGCGGGTATTCAGAAAGAGTTACCTAAAATCATTTTAGTGATCAATTTCAACTCCAAGCTTTGTGACACTTCAATAGATGCATCATGTAATTTGCATGTAGGGTAACGGTACCATTAACAGACATGCTAAAGGCATTACACTCTCAGGTTAATTCAATTTTCTGAGCCTTTTAATGTATTTAGACTGTTTAAACTATTTTTCTCTCATGTTACTACATCTTCTCCAACGTTTGGCTACTTCTGGATCCTCTGAAAAGTTAATTCTATTCAGTAAATAAACCGACTAGATAAGTAAGACTTCAGTAAGTAACCGATTCAGTAAGTGGCCAAACCATTGTTTCGGTAACTTGTCTGGTCAATGTTAATTCTGTATTAGCTACCAGTTTGTTTGGCACTCTTGGCTTCCTTAAGAGGTTTTCCACCTCCTGCTCAGTCACTCCTATGCCGGGGTGGTGAGTGCTAATAAGCACGAAACTGCAGTCCTCGGCTGGAATAGACTGAGCTGGCGGAGTATTTCATGTATGTTTATTCTATTTTTATTTTCTCAGTTTCAAACAAAAGGTAGTAACCCAGTAACTGACACTAAAACGCTGATGACACCCAGTAACACATAGGATACGGAAAGGATGAGCAATGGATAAAATTCCCTTTTTCTATTCAAAAAGTGCAAAAGTTCTTCATTTTTGGAACTACAGCCTTATTAAATTTAAATGAACATGAAACACCGGCAGACCTCGTGGCAGCTGTTCATAACCTTCCCCCACTGCCTTGTAAATGCCAACAGGCTCACAAAATTAGCTCTGATAACACTAGATGGTTGCACTACATGATGGTCAGGGGCTATAGCAACATCCGTTTTACCCGCCTAAAATTCTTATTATTAAAATCGAAACTCATGACTATCTGTTACTGGGCCCTGGTCTGTTACTGATGCCGTTACCCTAGTTCTGCCTTAGCCCTGGTTTAATGGCGGTAACCTTACTGCGAGATGCATTATGTTTTCTACTATTATTATTGGCCTTTTATTACAAAATTTGTTCCTTCCTTTTGTATTTATTCCCAATAAATATTCATAACTGATACTCTTTTTGCATAAAATCATGAAGTATGACAGTGGTTCAAGTATTTTTAAGCACCTATACTTGGCGTGATTGTCACAGAAAAATCTGAGGCCTGCTTCTGCTTATAGCTCGGCAACTAGACCACTTAGAAACTTCGGGATTTCACTAAATGGTTTGCGTAATCTTAAGGTACAACTTAACGCTGAAAAATTAAAATTCTAAAATAAAACTACCCAGCTAAAAAAAAATCTGCAGAAAATCTTTAAAAAAAATCTGCAGAAAATTAAGCATAATTGGAACATGCTTTCTAAAGAAAATCTGCAGATTTTATCTGTAGATTTTTTGCAGAAAGCGTGTTCCAAATATGCTCAAATTTTCTGCAGATTTTGTGAAGAAAGCATGTTTCAAATATACTTAAATATTCTGCAGAAAATCTGTAGATAAACTGCAAAAAATGTACCCAGCAAATTAAAAATAGTAGATAACAATTAATAACAAATGAAATTAATGCAATAAAAATCCGAAAACATTTTTAATTTTAAGTTTCGACATTTCTTTAATAAAAATGAGTAAATTCACTACAGAGTGGTGTTTCATGTTTGTTTAATAAACATATAATTAAAACTTGAACTACTCCTCCAAAATGAAAATTTAAATTTTATTAAATTGGTGCTTATGCAAATTGAAATAATTAAACCAAATTTGTCACAAAAATACATCGCTATGATTGTAAAATTAGTATTAAGTTTCAAGACGAAATAATAAATAGAACTATTTGTAAAAATTACAAATTTCGAAAAATCCCTCCAAATCGACCATGTGGTGGAAAGTAATTAAGTTAATTAGGCTGGTTATTACTGAGACATCGTAACACATTTTTTTTATTAATAGATATTGACAACGTAAATGTTCGCTCAAAATTTTAAGTCAATCGGTGAAAAAATAAAAATTTCAAAAATTAAAAACCTCCGATTAGGCATAACGTTTCAAACTAACCCTAATATACTAATACACTTATTAAATAAAAGTTAATTTAATCAAATAATAATTGTTGAATTTTAAAGTGTCTTACCTTTTTGTGAACCGAGGCATGAATCCAAGATTTTTTCATGGGTTTCCAATGATGAAACTTGAAATTTCCCTAATTATTTGTTTCCGTGACGGAGCAAAAAAACAATACGAGTCACCTGGTCGTGGGGTCATCTACTCTCGTAGCCTTGTGGCACCCGAATATTGCGGGACGCACCGAGGCCTCCGTGGACGGTAAGAGGCTTGGCGTTCGGTGCGTTTGTACTCGAACGGCGCGTTCTAATCCGTATCCTTTTTGAAATTGACATTTTTGAAAGCCCTTTCAAACCTTGTAATAACTTGCGTTGTTCAATATCGTTTTGTTTTCAAAAAAAAATAAATAAATAAATAAATAAATAAATGATGTATTGTAATTTCACTTTGATTTGAATCATGCACTTATATTAAAATTGATTTTCATGTCATATTATTTGTATAATACAATAAAGACATCTTTTTTTTGGTAAATGTTTCAAACGTATTAAAATGCTTTTACATTTCAATTTAAGTTATCAAAATATAAATCAAAGTTCTTGGGGGAAAAGTTTAAGTTATTTATTACTGATTTTAATTAGAAAAACAAAGAAATGTGTTTAGTTTTCTAAAAACTGAAAAAAATATAAAAAAAAAGTTAAGTGTGAAAAACTTTTATGCTGTAATAAAACTTTGAAAAATAATTTAAATTGAAATACAGATTTCTTTTTGATGACCATAAAATATCTACAAACGTGCGAACTATTTAGAGAAAACTGTAAGAGAATTTTTTTGTATAAATTTTCTGTAGATCTAATTGAAGAAAATTTGCAGCTTTTTTTTACCTTCAAAAAATCTGCAGAATATTAAGAGAAAACTAAAAAGAAAACTTTTTTGTGTGGATTTTCTGCAGATTATTTTGAAGAAAAAATGCAGATTTTGCTTGTCTTCTAAAAATCTGCAGAAATCTTGAAAAATACTTCAAAAAAAAATTATTTCTGCAGATTTTCTGAAGATTATTTTTAGCTGGGTATTATTTCGGTTCGGATGGAAAATAGCAAATTTCATGTAATTTCCCCATTAAATGATTAAATACAAACGTCATTGTTACCAATTTTGTTGCCTTGCAACAGTAATGTTAAAAGCAATCATAATGAAAATTTTGAATCAAGGCTTCTCTTGAGCAAGCATGAATTTATCCACTATCATAGCTTTCTTAGGATTTTCATTCTCATCTGTGCCCATAATCGAAAACGGGGCTAAGTGAAGACATATTAGGATCTTTATCACGAGTAACTTGTATGTTGTGACACATGAATCAGTTTCGCAAACTTTTAATATTTAAATAGCTCCAATTAAATTAGCACACAAACAAATCTTAGAGGGGAGCAATGATTAATTTTTAGTGCCTAATGCTTAAAGTTTTAGACTTTAGATTTTTCCCCTTTTAATATGAAGTTTTTATATGAAAAAAAGAGGTGAAATTTCGTGATGGTAACATTATTCTATTTCTGAGATACATTTCACTAAAAAGAATAAAATAACAGATTTTTTTTAAAAAATGCTAAGCACTTTTTATAATGCACTCAAAAGCACAAAATAACTTTTCTGGGCCAGAAAGGACAATATTTAAGAATTCCTGTAGTTCTCAATTATTCTAAGAAAATATCTCCACAAACAAGGAAAAGTGCGGTTCAAGTCATTTCAAACCAAACTTTCCCAGAAAAATATGCATGTTTCAACATTCTTTATGACAGAAAGTTAGATAATGATAAGAAATTCTCTACTTGACTTGAGCCGTACTTTTCCTCATTGGCAGAGTCATTTTCTTGGAGTAATTGGAAGCTACAGGAATACTTAAATGTTGTCCTTTTTGACCCAGAAAAGTTATTGTGTGCTTTTGAGTGCATTATAAAAAGTGCTTAGTATTTTTTTTTTAAGTTCTGTTTTTTGATCATAGTTTGAGTAATTTCTATATACTAGTATTAATGCCGTCATTCCGGTATCACGTTTTTAAAAATACTTGTTATTTCATTTTTGTCTGGTATTGCAATCCTTAGTGTTAAGGAATTTCTTTCTTTTAAACGTTATTTCCACCTTTTTATTATTTTGAAAAAAATATTTTTTATTTACACACTTTGACTGAACAGTAATAACACGATACAAATTGTCTCTTTCTCTCTTACGTTTTAGAAATATTTTTTAAAAAAAAATATTTTTTTCTACTAAGGCTTTATATCCTGCTAGGAAATATATACGGAAATTAAACGGTATATCTATAACAAATGTGCCATTTTTCATAAATCGATGATTCTCAAAAATCGAACAGTATCATTTGTTTAATTAAAAGTACAAATGTAACCCCATTTTTAATATCAAATGCGTCATGGAGTGACGTATGACTGCTTGGAATGCACACAACAAGACATCGCGATTAAATGATTATTCAGCCGAATAATTTCACTTATGTCGAGTTAAGATAAATGCTGAGAAAATAGTTTGGCTGAAGTTGAACGAATTTTACCATTTTTAGTTTCATTACATTCTTGGGGTGCATTACATTAGGTTTCTCTGATACATCTTGGGTAAAACAGTCATTTATCAAAAGACTTTAATTAAAACCATTCTGCTATTAGGATGAGAAAGGCATTCGTTTCTACATCCCCGGCCTCGTTCATAATTCTTAATTATTTAGCTTTGAATTTGAGGTTTATAAATGAGCATCTACTTCAAATTATGGCTTTTGAATACTACATTTAGTAAGACGTTCAGCGATGAATTGGACAATGTGTTTTTCGTTAGAACTTGTTGTGAAGCCAGGAAACTAATAATAATAAGTTTTCTTGGTAATGATTTCTAGTTTCATATGCTATTTTTACAGAATGACACACCCCTGCTGCATTGCTTCTAGAGGAAATTATGGATTATATTGAAGGTAGGGTTGGTTGAAGTAAGTAGGACCCTTTTTGATAATAGTTGGTTTTTGAAACCTTATACAAAAGTTTTGAAACAAAAAAAAATTAAACTTATTGTCTTATTTTATCTTGGACATTATTAATAAACAAAAGTTTATCATTATTTTCTAAAACAATGTTTTAAATACTCTTAACGATTATATGCTTTGAAAAATTAGATTAGTGTCTCACTTACCCCATAGTAAGGGGTAAGTGGGTCACCCCCCTTTTGTTTAAATTTAAATAAAGAATATCTAAAAAAGGAGTAAGGGGGTCTTACATGATAAGGTATGTACATTTTTAGTATGAATTTTTTTTTTTTTTTTTTGTAAATGCATCCATTTATAAGATATTTACTGTCCTTTTAAAATCTCTATCACGGAAAATTTTAAAACGAAAAACAAAGTAATTTCATTTGTGAAATTTATTGAAAGCGGCATATATTTTACTTTTACAAGATGTCTTTAGTGAACGTAGTACAGTCGATTAAGATCAATTTGAGTAAATTTGCTAAAACTCTAAGTTGAAAAAGGAATTGGTAACATTAAATGACTGCGTCTATATAAAGTGGGCTAAGGAAGAACCATTATAGCTTCATCCTCTGTAATTATTCCAACATCATATGCACTATGCCAATAAAAAGTGTCACTATTTCTATTCGTTCTTGCAAATTCAACAGTATTTTGTAATTTGTATCACCAACTTCCAACATTAGAGCTACTTAAATCTTAATGATTTTGTTTAATGTATGTTTCACAAATCCCACGATCACCTGCTTTAGCAGTTTTAGTAGCTGAACTATCAATTCCTACTAAGTCATCATACTTGTCTTCTATTTCACCAATACAAATATTTAATCAGAGTTGCTTTGATTTTGAAATACCCATTATTATAGGGGGATTTACTTATCCCATAGTGAGAGGACACACTTACCCAGTATAGCAAAAATGTGTGTGGAGTAAGTGGGATACTTCCTCCTTAACACTTATTCACAATATTTTATACAAAAATTCTTGTTGCTGTATAAACTTTAAGTGAAACGATACGTGAAAAAATAATTATCATTAAAAAAATAAAAACTATTCTGGGAACACTTCCTTATAACACGTTGCTTGAACTCACCAAAAAAAAAGAAAAAAAAAAATATACTTTTTTTGACTTAGTGCTATGACCTAGAAAAAAAATTCTACGAATTCCAAATATGTGCAAAACCAATCACTGTGATGAAATATCATATTAATTGAAATTTAACAAGATCAGTGCAAAAAATAATTTAAACTTTATCCATATTTCAGTTTTAGGGGGGGTGACTCACTTACCTCCAGTGACCCACTTCCCTCAACCAACCCTACTTCTACTATAGCAAACTGCCACCTTTTATTTGTTCATTTTATACGTGTAATTACGCTAATTTCTATACCACCTAAATTGTCCGGTAATTTCATTTTAATGTTATGTTATACCTTACCATGTGTCGTATTTTGTAGGTAAGTTTCATAAAATTCTACATATAGATTTTTGAATAATCGTCTTTTTTCCATAATTTCTGACAACCAGTGTATATCTAACGCGAAATTACTTGAAGGAAGAAAACTTTAGGGTATGCATA
Organism: Uloborus diversus; assembly: GCF_026930045.1. NCBI lineage: Eukaryota > Metazoa > Arthropoda > Arachnida > Araneae > Uloboridae > Uloborus > Uloborus diversus. The sequence continues at coordinate 257,531,502 of NC_072731.1, forward strand.
GGGGAACGAGAAGCCGAACAGATTTGCGACATTGAATAGAAAGGAATATTTATCCCCTTTTATCTTGAGAATAAAGACACAAGTTGTCCGCAGTCTTATCCTTGTTACCCCCCAGGCGCAAAGGATTGTGGGAGGTAACGCCTGCTTTGAGTTTCTATCAAACCAGAGACATAATAGATCGCTCTCGGAGAATGGGAGTATACAATGAATACCTGGAGCTAGCATTGTGCTCACATTTAAATTGCAAGATAATGATGTGAGAAATGGTGAGAATTCGGTCGTTAGTCTTTTAAGAGGATATAGGAACTTGATAATTGTTTTTTGTCTGATAAAGTTAGTTATTAGCTCTAAAGTTGCAAAGTTAGTTAAACAGAAGTATTGTATGAAATTACAAATGTAAGCAAGGTGTGCGAATTAGTTCAAGTACAGCTGTTGAAAATTAGCATGCGTATATATAATGTCGTTAACGATTTTTTAAAAGGATTTTCTCGGAAGTTATGGCACAATCTAAAGAAAACGAGCTGATGTGTGCATCACATGACTTCCTTTTACTCCAATTTAATGTCATTTTCCCATTATTGGCAATTGTAATGTGATTCAATCGTTTGCTCTCTAAATATCACCAACAGTGGCCAAATTGAAACCAGATTTTTAAAAAAAAGCCAAATTTGTGGCCAAGTTGGCGACACAACTTGGTGACCAAAAGACTGGCGGTACGTCGCCAAGTGTCCGCCAAAGTGTAACACCACTAGACCCCACTAGGAGACTACGCACCAAATTTCAACTTTCTAGGACATACCGTTCTTGAGTTATGCGACATACTACACACGTACGCACATACGCATATCCGCACATACATACATACAGACGTCACGAGAAAACTCGTCGTAATTAACTCGGGAATCGTCAAAATGGATATTTCGCGTGTCTATACGTTCTTAGACGCTTATCCATGGGGGGGGGGGGGGTCGAGTCGAAAAAAAAAAACTCAACATTCATTTGGGAGGATGGTATTTAATGGGTGGGATTATGGATTATTGGATGGTGGTGGAATGGAAATTAAGGTAGATTTTTGAGTGAAATTTTTTTAGCGAATACAATACTTTCTTTTATTGTAAAAGGAAGTAAAAAACATGTGTTTCCAAAATTAACTTGAAAATTATTCTTAAGCAAAATTTGCAACTGTCGTTTGTCTAATTTTGATACATTGACTTGAGCATTTTTAAATTTTAAAAACTGCTATTGTAAAATATTAAAAATCAAAAACTCAAAAATTAAATTAAAAAAAAACTTTTTATTTTCAACCCCCTAAATAACAGTCCAGTGTGTAAAGAAGTACGGAAAAAACTTTAAACACATCTCCTGGAAAAGTTTTTTTTTTTTTTTTTTTTTTTTTTTGACCCCTTTATCTATCAGGTGTAGAATTATACTTAACTGTAATCACCCGATTGTGACTTATCAATAGTTTTATCCAATTTTTATGGTTACATATGCAAGAGCTTGAGTTAGAAGTTATTTTTAAAATTTTTTTTTAAAGGATAAAAAGAACAAAAAAAGATTCAAACTGACCTGTTTTAATGACGATGAATGACGCATGTTCTTCTTAGCAAACTTTATCAGCAAAGAACGTGATAAATATCAACATATTGGAATCGCACAGTTAATAGGGACGCCACGGTTTATTTTATTTGTTTATTTATTTTTGTGGATTTGAACCTTAAAAAAAATCTGTATTGTTTGACGATTGAAACAATATTTGCAAACAAAACAAAGTGCTTTTTAGAACGGTATGTTATGGAAGATATATAAATTGGTTAAAAGGTCAATCTATTATCTATATATATATTTGATAAGCAGAAATTGGTTACTTAATGGTACTTTTGATCTCCCGAGGTTACTGTCTCTCAATGTTTTATATTACCTCTGATTTTTGATTTGACGATCACGAACCTTAAGAGCTCTTATTGTTTCTGGAGAATTGTCCAAGCAACAAGGAGCAGATTGAAACCCCAAGGTTGATTATCGGGCAGCTTGTGAGTGCTTACTTTTTGAGAGTGAAATCAACTGCAATAACACTATAAATGATATTGGGGAAAAGGTTGAAAGGTTTCAGACAGTGCCAATCCTTCCAAAATTGAGCAGTTTAGCATGTGTTCATGTTGTTCTCTGGCATTTAATATATAGGGGAGGGTGGCCTAAAAATGGTAGGTTAACGAAGAACGGTCGAAAACTATAGTTTTTTGTTTTTTATCGTCAAAATTTTGGTTTTTATTTCCTAGAAGTTATCTTGAACTTCAAAACAAAAAGTGGTTCTTGCATTATTTCAAATCCCATATTTATTTATTTTCAAACATTACAAACACTCAAAAAACCCGCTTTCTCCTAAAAGGGGCCTAAAGCTGGTAAACCGGTCGGGTAAAGCGGGTAAGTTTAACTAATTGTGATTTGATACATTTATCAGTCAAATATGAAGTAATACATGAAAAAAAAAAACAATTGACTACAAACTGCCATTATAAAAAAAATAAAAGTTATACTTATCGAGTTTAAATTGAAAATCTAAGTCAGCACATTTGTTTATAAAGCATTAAGAAATAATTAATTAAATCAATAGATTTGCTAAATGCCATCATAAAAAGTAACTTTTAAAGTTATACTTATCCTATTTAAAAAGAATATTCTAAGTGAGTACATTTGCAAGAAAAAAAAAAAAACACATGACATGACACCTCGAAGTCCCCTGCACCTACCATTATGACGGTTCATCTGTTTTAGATGCCAGGGAGTCCCCCCGACAAATGGGACTTCAGAGACAAAATAAAACATATAGAAAGCGGCTACACACTGTAAAAAATCTCGGAAAACTCTCTGAATATATAAAAAAGTTTTCCGTAATACACAGATTCGTACGCCCTCCGCAGTTTTCTGCTATAATCAAAAACGTTTCCCGTATAGCAAGAAAGTAAGAGTCGACGCATGCGCAGCTCACAATTTTATAGTCCAGCAGCAAATCTAAACTGAAACTTTCGAAAGCACGCAATGAAAACAAGTGCTGACTCATGTATGCGAAGTAACACTCATCAAGGGGATTAGTAGAAGTTTTGTTCCTCGCATGAATTCACTGAAGATAATTCTAAAGTCTTATATTTTCTTGCATATGTATCGTCATAAGATTGAATTTGAAGCTATGTCACTTATTTTTAAGTACGAAGTGCAAATTCTCGACGCATGCTCGCGGAAGGAATACAAACTGAAATTGAAAACCAAATAACTACCGAGAGGACGCCATGTAAATTCATTGCGTCGCATAACTTGTGTAGGTAATTTACTTTTTTCTTGGATACTTTTCTTCTTTCTACCAAATGGGTAATTTTTGTTGGCAGAATTTTATTCTGTCATAAAAATCACCTTTTTGGTGACCAAAGCCTGCAAAAGACCACCACCGACGAATAGGTAAGTCGCTTTGCAACTCTATTACTTTAAAGAGATTTAGTTCATATAAATCTCGTTAAAAAAAAACTATTTTCTTCAGTATTATTTTTTCGTTGTGAACTATTGCAATTTGAAAATATTTTACATTACATAGAACACATATTTAAAGTGCAAGTGTGTCTAGTTTTATTTTGTAAAATTTATGAATTGAAGATTATAAAAAAATTTAAATATGTGTTATTGTGTACTTTGTTTTTATGTGTCAATCTCAGTTAATATTTGGCTATGTATCAAGCATTATGAATTAAATGTTATAATATGCAAATTGTCAGGTTTGATAGTTCGTCTTTAAGGTTGCATGTTTTCATTCTCTTGTAAACAGTGTAGCTAGATTGTATGAAGTAAAAAAAAAAAAAACTATCTCTTGTAATTAGGAACATAGTGCTTCAGTATTATCTAAATGACGATATCTCTTTAAATATTTGCATTAGCGAAACGCTTTAAATTAGTTAAATGTGTATTAATTTATTTAACAAATAGATACATATATGTATTTAAAAGTGTCTTCATTTTTTTCGTTTTACGAGCCTCAATTTTACCAAAAGCAAAAAAAAAAAAAGAAAAAAAGAAAAAAAAAAGACTTAATAAAATAATTTTGTATTTTTACACCATATTAAAGTATTTGACTTATAATTTATATGATACTTTGATTTATAATGTATGTGATACTTTGATTTATAATGTATATGATGTTGCTTTTTCAAGGGGGGGTGGGCGCTTCATAGCATTTTATGGGTGCACCATCACTTTTATGGTGGGGCAGGGGTTATTCTCGTATATATGAAATGGAATAATCATGTAATAGAGTTCAATGTTTTAATAAATAAAATATATAATGCATTTTGCGCACAGTGTAAAAATAAAATCAGTAACCTCTTTTGAATAAGTTTTTATATTTGTGATGAGCTGGAAAAGGGCAAGAACAGAAGAATCAACCCGAATGGTTCCAGCAGGGGGACTTGGTGTCATATTTAAATTCATCAATTTCTCTGTTGGTACTTTTCGGTACACTTTGTTCGTCAGAGAAATTGACTTGAGGTGAACGAATTCCGGAACGCGAAGGGTAGGTAAGTCCTGTCAAATTTTATCCGAAGATAAAAGCTATCAAGTTTGATACAAGATATGTTTTTAAGTTCTGCATTAAAAATACAATATGTTGATAGTTTTGTCTTGAAAATATTGAGAGAAAAACTGAAGTTTAAGATTGTTTAACAAACAATCCCCACTTTTCAGAAGGTACCCCCACTCCAATTCCCCGACGATTTTGTGATTAGGAATGAAACTACTAGATTATTTCATAATTTTTCAAAAATTTATAACTGTGCATATGTTAGGCTGTTAACCATGCTATTTGTCATTAGAAATTCCAAAAAAAAAAAAAAAAAAAAATCCACGAATAATTCTAAAATTGCTTGTATTTTTGCTCTTAGATATGAAAGAATTGAAACTGATATGGTATGCAATACTATAATAAAGAATTATGTTTTAGAAAAAATCACTGAAAAAGGATTCCGAAATTCTCGGAAACGTTTTTGAAAATTGTTTGGAGAATTCCGAAATACTCGGAAACGTTTTCGAAACTTTCATGAACCACAGCTGCACATAATACTCAGAAACATTTCTGGAAATTACGGAAAGAGCATTCCGAAATACTCAGAAACGTTTCTGAAAATTACAGAAAGAGGATTCCGAAATACTCAGACACGTTTCTGGACATTACAGAAAGAGGATTCCGAAATACTCAGACACGTTTCTGGACATTACAGAAAGAGGATTCCGAAATACTCAGAAACGTTTTTGAAACTTTCATGAACCACAGCTGCACGATATACTCAGAAACGTTTCCGGATTTTTTTTTACAGTGCACCCGCTATGTCCAACCCATCTTACCCCGAAAGCACGTTTTCTATTCCAATAATCAAATTTAAGGTAGGCGAACACCCTTAATATTTTTTTTTCTTCAGTATTCAATGCACCTTTCTAAAACTTTATACGATTATAAAATATGGCATAAATAACACATTTTAACTACTTTATTGTTGGAAAAAAAATTCGATAGTTTTTTTTAAAATAAAAAAGTCATATCTTTAGCAAAAAACTAACATCACCTTAACACTTCCAGTGCATTCGCTCTTTCATTATTTAAAAAAAAAGTGTCTATCTCTCCGTGAGATACTAGAGAGTGATATAACCCCCCAATTGGGAAATAATTAACTAAAAACAGGTTTTATGGGTAAATGTTTGAAAAGTTCCCCCGAACACTGTTTTTTGCCCCCTAAGTTTAATTGATCATTATTTCAAAGCCACATATTGCATGTACATTAACTTTTCGAGATTTATATCACAGCAATGTGTTCAATTAACATGTTTGCAAAGTTTCAAATCTTTAGAGTTAATACTTTTTTCGCTAGAGCTGTTCGCGTAACAAAGAACTTGAAAACGTGGTTATGAGAAAATCAAGAAAGAAAAAGTAAACTTTAGCTACAAGCAGTGCAACTGAGTTTAGTAAATTTCTTCTAGTTTTCTCAATCATCACCGACTTAAAAAACAATTTGCGGAATTAGAGAGAAGAACACTGGGGCTCGCTTAATTTCTCAAAATCGAGTTTTTTTTTTTTTTTTTTTTCAAAAATTATGGTATTCGCCAACTTAAAAAAAAAAAACGGAATGACCATCTTAGTTTATAGGTGGAAAGTGTCAGAATAACGTAATATTATTGACAATAAAAAAATGAAAAAAAAGCTGTCTTCGACTAATCACAAGTTACATACCGTCAGTTTTTTTTTTTATTTTAAGAAATGTATATTTTTTTAAATTTTAAGTCTGGGTACGTCTTTAGCTTCCCCGCTGCTTCGCTGGAACTGATTGAAACTCCGGAGCTCTCGGGTCAACACGATATACGTATGCATTGCCGTTTGTACACTATGCGGCCGCATGCGAATGCCTACCCGCTTTAGGCCATCGTCACCTATTTGCAAAATGTTGGTTACTATTAAAATTGCCATATTCTTTTTCATTTTCTATGTTTATGTACTTTAGTGAGGCTTGAGTTTATTATTTGTGTAATGTTTTACAAGTAGGGAAATGAAATTCTCGAATATTTTGTCTTACTTAATTCTAAAGCTTAAAATGGTTCAGAACTCAAATACCTGTTTGGAAATTCGACAAAAAAACAGGTAATTCACGTCCTAATAGTTGCACCTTCTACAAAACTGTTTTGAAAAGTAGTTAGATTATAGCTAATGCAGTAAATGACTATCTTGACCACACTCAATACTTTAACATTGTTACTGAATTCTTTCAGCACAGAAGAAAACACAAAAAAGAGCTGTCCTAATGGAGGAATATTTTAAGGTATGATTTAAAATAAATACGGCTTTAGTGTAGTTACAGTGGTGTTGACAATGCTGACAATATACTATGTTTCTTATATTCTCAGACAAAAAATACCGTTTGGTATTTTTTTCCAGTTTCTATGATATTCAGATTTTATTATCATTCTTGTAGTTGTGTGCATAACTAAACTTGAGTTCAGAAAAAAATCTATTGTTTTTAAGAAGAAAGTTGAGTTGAAATACAGAAGCAATATTAGTACCCAGAGAGGTAAATACAGGAGCTGGAATGTTATAAATAAACGAGCATTGTTTTACTATTCCCAAAAAAGCTCGGAAAAATAAAAGGCGTCTTTTTTTGCGAAAAAATGATTAACATATTTTTTACCTTTGTTAATGAGTTTTGTTTTTTTAAAAATCGGTTCGCTTACCTTTATTTGGGGTCAAAGTAATTTGTTATTGGTACCAGTGGCGTACACAAGGGATGGGTACAAGGTGTCAGAACCCCACCCATAGGTCTTGCTTTTCCCCCCGATTGATTACGATTCTATGTATTTTGCACGTAGAATAATTTCAAACAAAGGTAGCTATAACTTCAGTTCCAATAAGTGAGAAAATAAATCCTCATGCTAAAAGATTTGTTAAAATATTGTGCACTTTTCCTATAATTAATTGCTTATAAGAAGAAGAATGGTGATTATAAATGAATTCACTGTATAACCATGCTTTTAGTTTTGTAATTACAGATTAAAATGAGATTATATGGACTTGAATCCATTTTTTAATCATTAGAAAAGTAAAAGCGTAAATTATTTTGCTTTCTGGTTATTTACTTAGGTATATTTCATTGAATAATGCTAATCATTTATTCAGTAATTTATTCAGAATCGATAAAATCAAGTCAATATATTTGACGGCGCATTGGGGTATGATACAAGCATAGGAATTTCATTCTTGGATCCTCCCCCTTGTAAAGTTTCTTTGTGCGCCACTGATTGATACAAATTCCTCTCCAAAACAATGTTAGCAAATGAATTTTAAAACGAAATATTTGTGAGAAAATAAGAAAAAAAAAATTAAAAAAAGTTAATTTGAATTTTGACATCTTGAATTCAAATTATGTATTTCGCAATCACGAGTGTGTGTATGTAGGCGTGTGTTTGTGTGTGTGGGGGGGGGGGTCATGTGTATTTGTGTGTAGGGTGTATGTGTGTGTAGGGTGTATGTGTGTGTAGGCATGTGTGTTTGTGTCTGGGTGCTGGCATAAGTGTGTGGGTAGTTGTGTGTATGAATGTGTGTGTGGGGATGGGGTATGTGTATGTGTGTAGGCATGTGTGTTTGTGTCTGGGTGCTGGCATAAGTGTGTGGGTAGTTGTGTGTATGAATGTGTGTGTGGGGATGGGGTATGTGTATGTGTGTAGGCATGTGTTTGTGTTTGTGTGCAGGCATGAATGTGTGGGTAGTTGTGTGTATGTGTAGGTGTCTGTGTGCAGGCATGAATGTGTGGGTAGTTGTGTGTATGTGTAGGTGTCTGTATGTGTGTCTGTATGTATGCGTGTGTGTATGTGTTTGTGTGTGTGTGTTTGTGTATGTGTGTGTAGGTGTATGTGCGTGATTGTGTGCGTGCGTGCGTGTGTAGTTGTGTATGTGTGCGCGTGTGTAGTTGTGTATGTATGCGCGTGTGTAGTTGTGTATGTATGCGCGTGTGCGTAGGACATGGATGCAACCTGGAGACTGGTTTCGCTGTAGGAGCAGCATCGTGAGGACTCGGTCGACGGTGATGGTGCGGAGGATGGCGGTGGGAAAATAAAATGATAGGACATCAAAACAGTCAAGTGAGAACAATAAGCAATCGAGATTGCTCAAAAAAAAAAAAAAAAAGAAAAAAAAAGAAAGAAAGAAACGGAAACAGAAAAAGGTCGCCCGCCCTTCTTTCTGCTCCAGATACCACAAACGTTGATGCATTTCACTTTTAACAGTCCGAAGACATGTTGCTTTCTTGATTGAAGACCGATGTTGAGGGCAGGCTGTTTCTCATACCCCTGACAAAGAACAGAATTATATCAAAAAAGAATGGTAAAAGGTCGCTATCAACCGTTATCTGACCTGTTTTTCTACGCTATAATTTGTTTGCTGCGAAATCCATTTTTATTCGTTGTCCCCTTCCACTTTCGGCGCAAATAACTTTATCGATATTTTGAGTTTTTTGTTGTTCCTTCTTTATGGTTTCCTTAAACTTCACAATTCAGGTTTTTTTTTTTTTGCATCAATTCAATACGATATCTGAATGCTGTATCCAAAGGCCAAATGTCTCTATAAAATTTTATTCGAAATGTATGTTAAGATTTCATGTTGCATATTCTTCAGACAAAACTAAAACTGTCAAGTTTTAGTTTTGTATACTACTTTAGTATCGTTACCAGCTACGTCGCCCAGCTTTGACCGGTCTACCTCGAAAATAAAAGTTATGTCAAGTGACGCGTGTTCAACACTCAAGCTTGAACAAAAAAAATAAGCAAAAAAAAAAAAAAATAATTTGAATTTCGACATCTTGAATTCAAATTATGTTTTTTGCAATCACGAGTGTGTGCATGTAGGCGTGTGTGTTTGTGTGTGCGGGGTATGTGTGTGTGCAGGCATGCGTGTTTGTGTCTGTGTGCTGGCATAAGTGTGTGGGTGGTTGTGTGTATGAGTTTCTGTGTGTTGGGGGGGGGGATGTGTATGTGTGTTTAGGCAGATGTGTTTGTGTCTGTTACAGGCATGAATGTATGAGTAGTTGTGTGTATGTTTTTATGTGTGTGTGTGTATGTGTAGGTATCTGTATGTATGCGTGTGTGTAGGTGTATGTGTGTGTGTATTTGTGTATGTATGCGCGTGTGTGTAGGACATGGATGCAACCTGGAGACGGCTTTCGCTGTAGGAGCAGCATCGCGAGGAGCTGGTCGACGGTGATGGTGCCGGAGGGTGGCGGTGGGAAAATAAAATGATAGCACGCCAAAAACAGTCAAATAAAAGCAATAAGCAATCGTGATTGCTCAAAAAAAAAAAAAAAAATCTTTCAAATTTTCAAAATTAATTTGAATTCTGAAATTTTGAATTCAAATTATGTTTTTCGCAATCACGAGTTGCGACAAGGCCCTACTCATTGGGGGCTATTGTTTTGGTTCAGTACTTTTCTGACCATGTGATGGCAGAAAATAAAACACGAGGGCCTATTCACTCCTATGGATAACACCAGCTTCTTCATAACTATTCTCTATTTTTACTTTCTTCTATATCTAATACATAGAAGAAAGTATTGGATTCGTGCAAATTTTCGAATTTCGAATTTTGACGGATTCGAACGTTTTGAGGTGTGCTGAGTCCATTTCGACTATTTTTGGAAAATGTCTGTCTGTCTGTGTGTGTGTATGTGTGTGTGTGTGTATGTGTATGTATGTGTGTGTGTATGTGTGTGTGTCACGTCTGTGTGTGACCAGTTTTTTGTGGCCGCTCTACAGCAAAAACTACCGCATGAAATCGAACGAAATTTGGTACACATATGTGCCGCTATGTGAACTTGTGCCCATTGGTTTTTGGCGCGAATCCCTTCAAGGGGGGCGGAGCAATGGGACGTTTTTTGAGTTACGCGTGCTTGCTATTCCTCAGGAAGTAACTGGCGGAATCAAACAAAATTTGGTCCATATGTTGCCATTAACAGGAGCAGGTGCTGATTCAATTTTGGTGTCAATAACTCAAACGGGGGTTGAGCTATAGAACATTTTTTGTCGTCAATTGTGACTGCTGTATCTCAAGAAATAATGAACGGAATGAAAGAAAAATTTATCGGCAAGTAGCCCTTAGTGGGTATAAGAGCTGATTTTATTTTGGTGTCAACAGCTAAAAAGGGGGTAGCGCAATCACCCGTTCTTTTTTTCCATTGTGAGTGCCCTATCTCAAGAAGTAATGCTACGTTCTGGTTGAAATTTGGAATATATGTGAATCCATATGTAAACAGGCTTTGGTTCAATTTGGACGCTATTCGCTCCAAGAGGTGTTGATTTTTTTATTTATTATTATTATTATTTTTTTTTTGCGAATAAAAATAGCTTTATTAATGCAACAATAAGAAAGATAAACCGTAATAGATTGTCGTCTGCGTATTTATCGTGATTTTAATTGTATGGAAATGATCGGAAATATTATCTCAATGATTTAAAATTTTTAACTGTTGCCATCTTATGTTTGTTAATAAATAAAATATTTGTAATTAATTTAAGCAAGGCTTTTAAAATAACTTTCATTTTTCGCTCTTTGCTTTGCTTTTGCAATAATTCAGACATTGGGATGGTCGTCAAGTTTTTTCATGTGAAATTTTGTTTTTGATGGGAATATTGCTTCCTCATCAAAGCATGGGGAAGGATCAGAAAAAAAAAGAAAAATATAGAAGAAAGTTTCGTAATGGCCACAACATACTAGTTTATTTTATAGAGTTAGTCGATTTCACAAGTGAGGCATCCATTTGTTCTACTTTTCCTCTTACAGAAAAGTTACACAGTCTATACGAAAATATTTTCGAATAAAAATCCAAACATCAATCATGATTTGATTTTTGTTTTATAATATGGAAATGCTGGAAATATTACATAATGGCAAATCGCATTTTGGCAAGTCAAGCTTTATTTTGTTTTTTCATTAAACTTTGTGGACATGTTCAGTTCTGATAACGAATAGAACAGCAGTCAACGTTAAAATACTTTTTCCTCTAAGATAACTAAGTGGGACATAGCAATTATGTTTCAGTTCATTGAAAAACTTTGTTACTGTGATTTTGAAAATAAAAATAAGTAATCCTTTGGAATTTAAGTTTTTTTTCATGTTATTGTAAGCTATGAAACATTTATTATTAGTAGTGGCTTTAGAAGGAAAAACTATGATAAAACGTGCGATTTAAAGTATACCTATTTGAAATCATTACTGGCAATCGGGCAGGAATCATAAACATAGTTGATATCGACCCCAGGGGGTCAATATAATATCATTAGGGGTCGATCGAATCTGGGTTTCAATGAGGGGACTATGAATGAATATCACTACTTTTCAATGATTAATTTATTAACAGCAACGCAATAAATACAATTTTTGAATTGGAACGAGCTTTTAGTTTTGAGTTTAGCGTAATTGTGAACAAATTTTTACTAATTGAACTATGGTTAAACTTAAAACAAAAATTAACATTACGCACAGATTTGCGGTATTTCTACTTGCAAGTTTGTATATAGTTAAATCTGGCTTTAGTTTTGTTAATTTTATTTAACAAAAGAGGAGAAATTAAAAAGAAAAAAAAAGTATAGAGATCACTTTGCGAAACAATCATTGCTAATCTTGCAAACATCGCGGAAATCCCCCACTTTCTTTTTGATTAAGTTGAGAAAAACGATTATTTTTATAATAAAACGAATCCCTTCAAAAAAGAAAAACTGTTCGTTCTTTATTACTATTTTATAAAGAGAAAAAAAAAGAGAAATAGCTAATTTTGGGGTGGATGATCAAAAACGTCTGACTTACCCTGCTCTAGGATGAAAAAGTTTCGACAAAAGAAGTTAGACAACTCATATTTCCGAAATATAGATGAAATCATGTAGTACATAATCCTGTTTACTTCTGTCGAAATAGCTAACTTTACAAGAAAGCGAAAAAGCTGAAAAACAGACTAAATAACCCAACTAAGCAGCGCATTGAATTTCTTTACGTTAAACATGTTGTCACTTTATATTTTCCTTTATTTCTACTTTCTTCAAACTTTTTTCTTTGTGTTAAAGCATAAATTGCATAAAATCGAATTAAAGTGAACACAATGGGGTTGTTTCCTTCAGTCAAAAGTAGTACTTTTTTCACTGAAATTGATAGAATAACCAAAAAAAAAAAAAAAAAAACATGGACTCAGAAAATACTTTCATTTTCCCAACAGTAATTTTTTATTTAATTTTTTTAACTGTCCGAATTTTCAAACAAGGCGTGGTCTTGATGACGTCATAAATGATGCACTATGGCGCATCTTTCTACCGCATGTCCACGTTATTATAATTAAGAAGTGAATTAGAACTGTGCTCTACGCTTACTATCAACCATATCGTTGCGAATACACGTGAGTAAAGATGCGAATTAAATATTTTGGACCGTGAATGGCAACACTGAATGGCATTTCACCATTTGTGATGTCATCGGCACAAACGTTAAACGAAGAAAGAGCACAGATTTAAGTATTTTTTTTTAAACAATAAACTTAAAGAAATTATTTAAAAAATGGTCAGATTCTATGTTTTAAAGCATGCACTTTCAGAAAAAAATACTTTTAAAATTTTGGAAACGGCCCCATTCTTACACGAACGTAATTCAAAATACGTCTTTATTTATTTTTTTTGAAACAATTCCCATTCATTTCAATTTATATAAACAAAGCAATGATTTAAACTACTCTTGATCGAGAACCTATTATCAGCAACTCGGATTTGCATAAATGTTAGGAACACAATTTTTAAATCTAGGCCTTAAATTTCTAAAATCTGTTAAGCGCAAATAAGTTGTGTTTGAGATTAATGTTGCGAGTTCTGAAAGATTCGAAACGCATTACTGAAATCTTTTCGAAATGGGAAATAAAACTATTTTTGTCTTTTAAGGAATGGTTAAATGCCTATTGTAATCTTAAGTAATTCTACGTGGAGGGAAACTAATTTACTTGATTAACGCTCCGATTCGGAATCTAAATTGTAAAGATTTCAAAAGCTATTTGTATATAATTATTTTTCTTTGTTGCTTGACTTGTTCTCTGTTTCCTTATTTTTTTAAATTGTGTTGATGATATTGTCAAGTTGGTAATAGAATTTCCATAATATATAGATTTTAATCGTTTTAGTTTACCTTGGGTAGGTATGTTAGGAAATCACCATGAATCATCTTACACACATGGCGGTTCAATGGAAACAACTTTTGAATCAATGTCGGCTGTCAACTTGTTGTCTGGCTTTTTTTGATATGTTCACTCGTGGTTACACTGTTAAAGTTCAGGAAACTTTTATGATAAATATTACTGTTAAATAGAGTTCACAGTCAAAAAAAAAAAAAAAAACAGTAAATTGTACCAGTAAATAAATAAATAAATAAACGATTGCAACGCCAATAGGGTGGTCCAAATAAGGCTCTCTTTTCAAATTTTCTGATTTTTACTGGTCTTACCCTCCCATTTGGTTCCACTTAAGTAAAAATAATCATTGTGAGGTTTCAGCTCATGATCTTAACTTTTAGAGGTAGCTCAACATCCTCAAATTTCGATTAATATTTGTTTTTACGCAAACCTTTTGTTTTTAGTTTATGAAATGGGTATAAGCACACAATTATTTACAAAAACGTGCTTTCTTTGGACACAATTTAACCAAAAAACGAAACTGTTAAGTATTTAAACAAACTATATCAACATTTCTTTTCATATTGCTGCATGTATAACAACTCATTCTTGTTCAAACTAATAAAATCTACGCTCTCCAAACTGTAAGCATCAATAATTTACTAGATAAGATTATCTTAAAGGACATGCTTAAAGACGCCAAGAAGACCTTTATACTACTGCCAATAGATCTTCACTGTTTGTAAAAGATGGCTGCACGTCGGAAACAGAAAGAGTACAAAAGGGAGAATAGACAAAAAAATTAGTTGGGCAAAACTTTTCCTATTGTACTGTTTCCTCCTTTTCTGTATCACTGCAGTGTATCTCCTTCTTTGTTGTAAAGGAACAAATAAATGCAGTAATGAGCAAATTGTATTTTTATGCTGCTGCTATTGAAGGCTGATTGTTTCTGTTCTGTTGAATAACTGATACCGCAGCTGAATTTTACATAAAGTTTACTTTTACTTTGATACCATCAAGAGAAAGTACTTTAAAAATTGAGAAAATGGGGAAGTATCTCCTAGCGTGGCTGGAACTAGAATGGTATAACTCAGCTCAACTCAATTTCAAGTAATTAAAGATTTGTAAAAATATCTGCAAAAAAGCAAGATTAAGTATTATTTTTAAGAGATGGAATTGGATTTAAGCAGAGATACGTATTTTTATTATGCATCAGCTTAGTTAAAAAAGTATTTATGTCTTGTGTTAAAGTAATTTTAAATGCCTTACACGAAAGTCATTTTACGTGTACGATGAGTTTATTGAAACGATCTGATGTGTGCATCAGATGACTTCCTTTTACACTAACTTAATGTTATTTCCCCATTATTGGCAATTTTAATGTGATTCAATAGTCAACTCTCTAAATATCACCAACAGTGGCCAAATTAAAACCAGATTAAAAAAAATTAATTTGAATTTTGACATCTTGAATTCAAATTATGTTTTTCGCAATCACGAGTGTGTGTATGTAGGCATGAGTGTTTGTGTGTACGGGGTATGTGTGTTTGTGTCTGTGTGCTGGCATAAGTGTGGGGGGGTATGTGTGTGTGAGTATGTATGCGTATGTGTATGTCGGCATATGTGTGTGTATGTGTGCAGGCATGAATGTGTGGGTAGTTGTGTGTATGTGTGTGTATGTATGCGTGTGTGTTTGTGTGCGTATGTGTTTGTGTGTGTTTGTGTATATGTGTGTAGGTGTATGTGTGTATGTGTTTGTGTGTGTATGTGCGCGTGTGTGTGTAGTTGTGTATGTATGCGCGTGTGTGTAGGACATGGATGCAACCTGGAGACGGCTTTCGCTATAGGAGCAGCAGCGTGAGGAGCCCGCCTGTCCACGGTGATGGTGCAGAGGGTGGCGGTGGGAAAAATCAGCTAACATCAAAAACAGTGAAATGAAAGCAATAAGCAATCGTGATTGCTCAAAAAAAAAAAAAAAAAAAAAAAAATAACATTTTTTTAAAAATCGCCAAATTTTTCGCCAAGTTGGCGACAAAAATTTGGCTACCAAAAGACTTGCAATATATTGCCAAGTGTCCGCCAAATTATAACACCACTTGAGTTTGCATCGAAATTAACAATGATTTCCCCCAAAAAGAGGCAAAAGCCCCCTTTAGAAAACCCGATTGCAACCAAAAGAGGAGGTGCACAACTAGACTCCACTAGAAGTCAACGTACCAAAATTGAAGTTTGTAGGACATACCGTTCTTGAGTTATGCGACATACATACGCACATACCACATACGCACATACATACATACAAACATACGGACGTCACGAGAAAACGCGTTGTAATTAACTCGGGGATTGTCAAAATGGATATTTCTGGGGTCTATATGTTTTTAGGCACTCATCCACGTGTGGTCGGGTTGAAAAAAAAAACTCGACATTCATTCAGAGGTGAGCAAAATGGAAATTAAGGCCGATTTTGAGTGAAATTTTTTTCGCGAATACAATCCTTCCTTTTTTGTAAAAAGAAGCAAAAAGTCATAATAACTTACAAAGACAGTTTTGAGTTCGAGAATATTCCCTTTAAGAAGAGAATTCTGGTCTCTGGTCCAATCAGTGGCATAGAAACTGATTAACATAACCATAATTCTCACTTAAACAGCAATTCCGGTTGTTGGAATATTTTTGTGGTCTCCTAGAGACCAAAAAATTTTAACATATTTTTGCGCAACAGTTACACGTAATAGAATAAATAAGCAGAGCTCAAATCTGTGCTTAACTCAAATTGTACATTTTTTACTTATACTTCTATCATTTTCGTATATCCCCGAAACCTAGCGGAAAGGGAAACAAACTTTTTTCACTGAGTAAACCGCGAGTGGAACTCGAAATGTAGCCACCTCCTTGTGGTGAGTTCTGGGTAGGTTACGCAAAATGATCATTTTTTTCAAAAAATGTGACATTTTTGTATAAAATTTTGGCACTACGTAAAAAAACTCAAAAAAATCAAATTAGGATAAATTCAAAAATTCTTTCTTAAAATAATGTCAAAATGCAGCATTTGAAGATTATATTAAAAAAATTATATTTCAAGTTTAAAAAATAATAATTTCGATTTTTTTTTGGAAGTTTTGAAGGTCGTACTTGATTTAATGACAAAAATATTAATTTTTTTAATCGTTTTCCCTAGTTAAATATGCCGAAGTGCCACTCTTTTTTATTTTTGTTGTTAGAAGCTTCTTTAAAATATTCTGCTGCTTCCTAAAATATTCATTTTTCAACCCATCCAAATGTTTCCCTTTTAAAATATTACCTCTCACCATAATTTTTAATAAACTTAAAAACGTAGTTTTGCTCATTATCCATATTTTGGTTTCCATATTTTAATTATGTTTTGAATTTTGCATTAAAAGAAAAACATATTTATCGTTTTTAGATATTAGTCTTGATTTTTGTCTGTGATGTGTTGAAATACTCAATGATGTAAAGTAAATTCTTGATCTATTATGAGCGAAAAAGAATCGAATGAAACCACATTTGCAGTTTTCTCTTTCGTTTTTATTGCGTTGAATCGTTCACTGAATACTACTTTAAAGAGATCAAGCACAACAAAAGAATAAAATAACTAAATTTAATTTTATTTAAAGTAATTTAATTAAAGCTATTCTTATAAATACATCTTAATGAATTTCCTTACTTAATAAAGTTTTCCTTACTTTAAAAAATGAATGTCTAACTACTTTTTCACAGTTTCGTGATAGTACTTAATTCAAGCAATTATTTATTTCTCGTTTATTCAAAATTTAAAAACCTTAGAGCTAAAAGTGTTGTAATATAAATAAATATAAAAAAACATGCATTTTTGGATTAAAAGTTTCTCACATTATTAAAATTTATATCTCTAACTTAACTCTTTCTAGTTCCTTATCTTGATTTTTATCTTCATTGGATGATATTTCTTGCCGTTCTTCCTTGTATCTGGTTAGGAAATTTCATTATTTTTTCAAAAATTAGGCTTAAACTATTTGCATAACCTAGCCAGGTTTTTCGTCTGTGCATTTTGTTTTTGAGCAATCACGATTGCTTATTGTTCTCATTTGACTGTTTTTGGCGTTACGCTGATCTTTCCCACCGCCACCCTCCGCACCATCACCGTGAACCGGCTCCTCACGATGCTGCTCCTATAGCGGAAACAGTCTCCAGGTTGCATCCATGTCCTACACACACGCGCATACATACACAACTACACACACACGCGCACATACACACACACACAAACACATACACACACATACACACACACACTTACACACACGCATACATACAGACACCCACACATACACACCGACACAACTACCCACACATTCATGCATGCACACAGACACAAACACATATGCCTACACACACATACACATACCCCCCCAACACACATTCATACACACACATACACATAACCCGTACACACAAACACACACGCCTACATTCACACACTCGTGATTGCGAAAAACATAATTTGAATTCAAGATGTCAAAATTCAAATTAATTTTTTTTTTCTTTCTTTCCTTTATGTCTGTATTTTGTCGGGCATTAAATTCTATTCTTTGTATGCTTATTTGTTACTGGATATTTCTCATGTTTCTCCTTTATTCATTTTTGCAGTTGCTTTAACATCACTCAAAAAACGAGCTGACGTGCGCATCACATCACTTCCTTTTACTCCAATTTAATGATAAGAGTAGTGCCTTGGAGTTAGCAAAGAAACTTTTTAAACATTTTTGCGCCACGTTTGTTGCGAACTGAAGCAAAAAAAAAAAAAAAAAGAAAAAGAAAGTTAATTTGAATTTTGTCATTTTGAATTCAAACTATGTTTTTCGCAATCACGAGTGTGTGTATGTAGGCGTGTGTGTTTGTGTGTGGGGGGGTATGTGTGTTTGTGCGTAGGGGGATGTGTATGTGTGTGTAGGCATGTGTGTTTGTGTCTGTGTGTTGGCATAAGTGTGTGGGTAGTTGTGTGTATGAACCTGTGTGTGTGTGTGTGGGGGGGTATGTGTATGTGTGTGTAGGCATATGTGTTTGTGTCTGTGTGCAGGCATGAATGTGTGGGTAGTTGTGTGTATTTTTTTGTGTGTGTGTAGGTGTCTATATGTATGCGTGTGTGTATGTGTAGGTGTCTGTATGTATGAGTATGTGTGTGTACTTGTGTGTATGTGTTTGTGTGTGTGTGTGCGTGTGTAGTTGTGTATGTATGCGCGTGTGTAAAGGACATGGATGCAACCCGGAGACGGCTTTTGCTAGAGGAGCAGCATCGTGAGGAGCCGGTCGACGGGTGACGGTGCGGAGGCTGGCGGTGGGAAAAATCAAAGGAACGTCAAAAACAGTCAAATGAAAGCAATAAGCAATCGTGATTGCTCAAAAAAAAAAAAAAAACCGTTTTATACATATTGATTTTCCCAATATTAGACATTTTAATGTGATTTAATGGTTAACTCTTTAAATATCGTTAATAATGGCCAAAATGAATCCAAATTGAAAAAAAATACGCCAATTTTTTTTTATCGCCAAGTTGGCGAAAAACCTTGGCGAACAAAAACTGGGGCGATATGTCGCCAAGTGTTTGCCAAATTATAACACCACTTGAGTTTGCACTGATATTAACAAAGATTTCCCCCCATAAAGGTAAAAAATCCCCCCTCAGAGACATCCGAATGCAACCAAAACGAGAGGTGCACAACTAGACCCCACTAGGAGTTTACGCACCAAATTTCAGCTTTCTAGGACATACCGTTTTCGAGTTATGCGAGATACATACGCACATACACACATACGCACATGTACATATGTACATACGCAAAAAAACAAATGCACGAAAAAACCAACAACCTTTTAAAGCCAACACTTCACTAGTGTTAGTATTCCAAAATCGTATTTCTTCAAACATCCCGAAAACTCCTTTCTGCAGATACTGCCATTTATCTGCCTACTGCAGGATTGATATCAATTCAGCTAAAACACGTAATGATAATTATTTCAAAAGGACGAAACAAGTTATTCGAAAATGGGAGAAATGATTTTTTTAAGGTAGACGAACACCCCCCCCCCTAAATATTTTTTTTCTTTACTGTTCATTGCAGCATTTCTAAAAATTTTTACGATTATTTAACACTAGTGGCACCCGCACGGCTTTGCCCGTAATAGAAAAGTTAAAAGGTCTTTTGGTTCGCCTGTATATTTACAAATAATGTATGGTGAATTTTCTCGCCAATTGGCTTGTGCCCATGTTACGGTTCCACGTTATGATAATTTCGTAATTTATGATAGTTTTTTTCTTAAAATTGGAATTGAAAAAGAATCAGATCGAATTTTCGAAAAATCGCTTTGAGGTACACACTTCCATGCTACAAACTAACTTTGTGCCAAATTTCATGAAAATCGGCCGAACGGTCTAGGTGCTATGTGCGTCACAGACATCCTACAGATATCTTCCGGACAGAGACTTTCAGCTTTATTATTAGTAAAGAAGATAAAGATGAATTAAACAATAAATTTTGACTACTTATTTGTTGAAAAAAAATTTCTTTTTAACGAAATAGGTAGCAAAAAAAAAAACTGCCCTTTCCTTTACACTTCCAGTGCATTCACTTTTTCATAATTTTTAATACTTTTTGTGTCTATCTTTTCGTAAGAAAGCTGAGAGTGATATAACCCTCCAATTTGGAAATTATTAACTAACAACAGGCTTTATGGGCAAATAATTGAAAATTTCCGGCAAAAAACATGTTTTTTGCCCCTCTACGTTTAATTGATCATTATTTCAAAACCACATATTGCATGTACATCAACTTTTCGAGGTTTATATCACAGTAATATGTTCAATTACAATGTTTGCAAATTTTCAAATCTTTAGAAAGAATACTTGTTTCACCAGAGCTAATGGGGTAAATAAGAACTTTAAAAACATTGTTTTGAGAAAATCAAGACAGAAAAAGTAAGTTTCAGTTATAAGCAGTAGATTTGAGTTTAGCAAAATGCTTCTAGCTTTCTCACTAATTCATCGATTTGAAAAACAATTGTGGATTTAAAAAGAAAAACACTAGGGCTCTCTAAATTTTTCAAAATCTTTATTTTTTTTAATCAAAAACTAGCTGTACCCGACGCGCGTTGCTACGCCAACAAAAAAATACATCATTATACTGATTTTCATGACAATCGGTTGAACGGGGCAGAAGTTGCTATTCTGCAGTGCCACCTGGTGGCGAGTGGCTTCAATGAGCATATTATGCACCTTCCCCGTGGAAAAATACATACATATAGCAATTTTCATAATAATCGGTCCAGGTATCAAGTGAAGCCGTGACTATACTCAAATTTTGTACTCACGCAGTTTGCAAGATCAATCAATCGCTAAAAATATCAAATAGAAAAAGTTTTAAGTCCCCCCGTTGCATGAAGAGTCATAAAACAATAAAGAAAGAATTTATTTGTTCAAACTCAAGAAAAATGACAACAGCTAACTTCTTATCCATGAGATTTTTCACGCGAAATTATTTCTGCAGCCGATAATTCTATTCGTATTTATCCAATGGATTGTGGCTTAAATTGGAATAAAAAAGGAACTATCGAACGGATTTTTTTCAAACTGGTCTATAAACATTCCCAGTATCAAAATTAACAAACGGTGAAAGTTTCAGCCAAATCTGCGGGTAGTTTTTGAGTTCATGGATGACATACAGACAAACATTCATTTTTATATATATAGATTAGGGTGTTTGCCTACCAGGAGCTAAACAGCAATTTTAATTATATTTACGTTTCCTCTCAAAAATAAGAAAAGAGAGTTCTCAGAAAAAGCAAAAATTGTTTTTAATCTCACAAATTGTTGTGCAACACAAGAGGAGGATAATTTGAAAGAATTTTGCAATTGCTTTTTCCTACTCAGCTTGTAGGCGTGAAAAAGGAGGTATTCCAGTGCGTGGGGCAAAAACGCGCTCTAAACCTTTGAAATTAACTTTAAATTGCACTGTATTTGTTTGGAGCTTTGGTAGTTTCGCAGATCCAAGCTCAATGTGCAGTTTCCCCCTGTTTGTTTATTTTCTCGCGTAATCCGTTAGAAGTAATAAAAAAATATATGTTTTCTCCCTTTAAAAAAATTCTTCATAGCTAAATATTGACTCTTTTTTCGGGTAAAATTTTTAACATATATATTATTACTCCCTTTTACGAAGTAAAGGAAGTATTGTATTCACGAAAAAAATGACCCAAAAATAGGCCTTTATTTCCATTTTGCTCGCCCCCGAGCCCAGAATGAATATTGAGTTTTTTTTTATCCCGACCACACGTGATATATGTCTAAGAAAGTATAGACACCCGAAATATCCATTTTGACGATCCCCGAAATAATTACGACGAGTTTTCCCGTGACGTCTGTATGTACGTATGTATGTGCGTATGTACGCATGTGTGTATGTGAGTATGTATCTCGCATTAATCTAAAACGGTATGTCCTAGAAAGTTGAAATTTGGTACGTAGACTCGTAGTGGGATCTTGTTGTGCAACTCCCTTTTTGGTTACTTTCGGATGTTCCCAAGGGTTCTTTTACACCTTTTTGGGGGAAATTTATTGTTAATATCAATGCAAACTCAAGTGGTGTTATAATTTGGCAAACACTTGGAAAGCATATCGCCAAGCCTTTGATCGCCAAGTTTTGTCGCCAAGTTTTGTCGCCAACTGTTGGCGACAAATGTGGCGGTTTTTTTATTTTTAAATATGGTTTCGATTTGGCCGCTGTTGGTGATATTTAGAGAGTAAACTTCGCGACAAATTTGGCGCTTTTTTTTTTAAATTTTTTTATTTGGTTTCATTTCGGCCACTATCTTTACTAATAATAAAGCTGAAAGTCTCTCTGTCCGGAGGATGTCTGGATGTCTGTAGGATGTCTGTGACGCGCATAGCGCCTAGACCGTTCGGCCGATTTTCATGAAATTCGGCACAAAGTTAGTTTGTAGCATGGGGGTGTGCACCTCGAAGCGATTTTTCGAAAATTCAGTGTGGTTCTTTTTCTATTCCAATTTTAAGAAAAAAACTATCATAAATTACGAAATTATCATAACGTGGAACCGTAACATGGGCGCAAGCCAATTGGCGAGAAAATTCACCATACATTATTTGTAAATATACAGGCGAACCAAAAGACCTTTTAATTTTTCTATTACGGGCAAAGCCGTGCGGGAGCCACTAGTTGGCAATATTTTGAGAGTTAACCATTGAATCACATTAAAATGTCCAAGATTGGGAAAATTAATCTGCATAAAACGTTTTTTTTTTTTTTTGCTTCAGTTCGCAACAAACTTGGGGCCAAAATATTTAAAGGGTTTCTTTGCTTACTCCAAGGCACTACTATTATCATTAAATTGGAGTAAAAGGAAGTGATGTGACGCGCACATCAGCTTGTTTACAGTGGAAACAAAATAAACAAGCTTGTGCAACAAAGCTAACGTGTAATAGTTGGTAAAAAAGAAAAAAAATGAAAAATTTGCAGCTACTGTCATATACCTGCCCATGGTATAATAGACATTCTCTTATACATACGACTGTTCGAACATATATTCTGCCGTTAATGTGAAAACTGTTTTAACGTCTGTTGATAACTCTCATGAAAAAAAAATGCATATTATAAGAAAAAAATACAATTTTATTAGGAAGATACAACTACTATAAAAACTCTCCACAATATATCATTATAGAGTCTCAAAAAAAAAAGGAAAACCTACACGAAATTACACTCTGTCTCATTTTTAAACAACAACAACTTTTCTATGCACTGCCAAATCATGTTTACAAAATACATAAAATTAAATGTAAGCAGATAAAAAAAAGGAGACTAAAAGAAGACAGCGAATTGAATAATTTTGTTCAATTTTTTTTCTTTATGTTTTATTTTTTCCATTTTTAGCAATATTGTCTTTGAAAGCACACATGCTTCCAATTTAAAGACGTCGAACAAATGCTGTCTGAATTGAAGCAAACTTTAACCTAAAATGTTTCACATTTTCATTAGAGCGTAACATCTAGACGCTAATCACATTTTAAACGCTTCTTAAACTAAAGCGAAAATTTGAACCAGAGTTGGCCGAATTGGACCCAATGGTTTTTTTGAAAAAACCCATTTAAAAAAAAACATTATTTAGGGCACTTTTGGGTTTTTTTAAATTTTCTGAGAAGTTTTTAAAAAAATTAACTAATTTAAATACTTTTACAATTTAAACTTCTTTTTTATTTGTTCTTCACCACAGACAATGAACACAATAAATGAATTTTGAACTTTAATAGTATTTCTTAACTCTTAACGGCATAAAAAAATACTTCAAAGATTTTAAATAAATATATTTAACTTTTTTCTTTAACTGGTCAAAAAATAAATCAAATAATCTTGACCAAGTCCTGTCACGTCTGATTTTCTCAATATTTGTAGATTGTACAGAGGAAACTAATCTAGTTAAAAGGCTTTCATGTGAATTATTTTCTGCTAACCAACACGTCACAAATCTCGAATAAACACAAGGTATATTTTTTAGAAATAAACAGATTTTACAAACGGTCGACAGAAAACAGAACAGGTACAGTATTTTCATTATCTTACGAAAAAGTTTAATATTTCTTACTCTGTACACAGAAATAGAACAAGCAACATAAAATTCAAAGAAATGTCTTGATTAAGCTGGAATTCAGTAAAAAGGGATTTAAACTACTTGAGGTTCTACAATAGTTTTGCATAACAAAATGAAATACAATAAAGTAAAATGAAAAAAAAAAAAAAATTAGTAATTAAAAACGAACAATAGATTTTATCACTCGAGAAGTAACTTTGCCTTAACTGTTGGTAATAATGAAAATTAAAATATCTAAAACTTCACCATTCTTGGGTTTTTTTGTCTTTTATACTTTTCTTCAGAAAATGCTGAATTTTAACTAGTTTTCCAGCCTTTTTTTTACCCAAAGACAATTTTTGCACTTTGTCCATATACTTATACTACAATATGCTACAAGTACCCCACATTTTTCCTAAAAAAAGACAAAAAACCCACATTTCTTTTAAAAAAAACCCAACTTTAGTTGGGTTTTTTTTGGGTTTTATTTAAAAAAACCCAAAAAACCCTGGGTCCATGGGTTTTTTAAAAAAAACCCGGGTTTTTGCCAACCCTGATTTGAACCAAAAAATGTAAGAGTTGGAGAGAAAAAAAATCAAAGTACCCTTACATATCCTTCTTTTGAAATGAAAGATTACGCAACTATTCACAGATTTGGTTGTAAAAGAGACCTAATTTATTAAATTTAGCGTTGAAAACATTTTTACATTGAAAACATTTAGAGGATATCATATAAAACCGAGGCGTAAACATACAAAACTGATCAAATGCTATTTTCATTATAATTATAGAATCATCTATCTCTAATTATAATCTATATATATAAAGTTGACGGTGTTTCTTTGTTTGTACCCGATAGCTAGAAGACTCCATTGCACCGACAACGCTGAAACTTTGCCCAAAAATTCGAACGTACCCCGGGCCCTCGAAGCCAAAATTCTAAATTTCGAATTAGTATTTTTTCTAATGAACTGATTAAGCTAAATTTCGGTAATTAGGGGGTAAAAATTCCCCCTACTCCCAAACATTATGTATCGTTGGAAAGTGTTTTCCTTCCCAAACAAGATGATGTTTGTTCCATTTTTCACAATTATTTACAACAGGAGATATAAGCAATTCTAATCGAGCCAATTTTCAAGGCTTCTCGTTCGAGAAATTGCTACAACACTAGATCCATTTTCCAGACAATTTTTCAATTACTTTCTTTTTAAACATTTTGGAGGAAGTTGCCTTTGTTTCTTATGAATATTTTACAATATTTTACTGTTATTACTTTTATTTAAATTCACTGTGCGTATGTTAATTGATTTTCTTTTTAATAAGAAAGTCGCTTGGCGAATTTGGCGATGAATTATGGAGTTTTTTACATTTCAAAGCAACTGTGCAATTTTGATGTAATTTGTTATTCTTTAAATTCAACGGATTTTCTTTAAATTTTTAGCACAGGCATCGTGGCACAGGTACTGCTAGTTCATTATAATTATAGAAACTCATTATATTAATAGACTAAGGTTAAGAAATACTTAAATACAAGAGTTTTCTTACATTAAAATACGTTATTTCTATGGTTTCGCGTTTTGGTAGTTAAAATAAACCCTACATATTTCTTTGTATACGTTTAATCCCATAAACGAGAAATTTCAAATACGGATTTTTTCTGAGGATCAAATATGTCTTTTATTTTATTTGTTTAAATTTAATGTCGCATTAACTTCGTATTTTACTCACCAAAATTAAAATAAAAGCAAATTATAAAAAAATATACATAAGTTATAATATTTTTTACATTATTTTCAAAATTTTAACATGTACATTGTCTGAACCTTTGGATATAGAATAATATTTTTCAGTTTAACGGCATTCAAAGAATAATAATAATAATAATAGTTAAAACCGAGCACGAAGAAAAAGTTCGCTTTTGCTCACCTTTTACTTTTGTTTAAAAAGAAGCAAAAAACATACTTATTTCCTCGGGGTCATTTGTTTTTGTTCATTAGATCTTTTAATAAAAATATTTTTTAAGTCAAGATATTCTTGTAAATATGCAAATCATTTAATTTCACTTTTGCTTAAAGATATCTAAATACGTACTAACTTTTTTTTCTCTCAAAGAACTTAATTCATTTAAATTATGAATTTCATTTCTTCTAGAATATATTCTGTTTTAACTACTACCATTAATTATTACTTTTTGACTAAAAGGGATAGTGTTTCCTGGGTTGAAAAAATCTCTTCATCATTTAAGTAATGAAAGTTTTTTTTTTTTTTTTAATAATAATTTAGAACAAATGTGCTTCTGCAATAATGTAACCCAGGAGTGTTGAAAAATGATTAGATCAAAGCGTCTGTTTTAAGCAATGATATTTTTCTTCAGGTAAAAGAAAAAAAAATGCAATGCGAAAATGTTTGGTAATGTAATTAGTTTATGTTCTATTAGAGATATGATGTACTTATTTATAAATGTATCGAAGAAGTCTTTTAAAAATTCAAATTGATAAAAGTTAGACATATAGATTCACAATTACCACAAAACAATATCCAAATCAAACAACATTTTGAAATCCAACACAAGGTCTAAAATTCAAAATTTGCTTCAATATATATATATATATATATTCCATATAATTTATATTTTACAATAAATTAAAAAAAAAAATACAAACTATAAATTATGAATTAGGTTACCGATGTTGAAAAACTGTTTTCATTCTCTTGGAACATTTGAACTTCACGTATAATGCTCAAGAGTTAGTACTTTTCAACGTTAAAGTTAAAACTTTTCAATTTTTAGGTTTTTTTTTTAAATTCTGTAGTAAATTTTGATTTTCAAAATTTCTTATCTAATAAACAACTTTGATGCATGTTTTGTGTTCTTTTTTATGAAGATAAATTATTTGCATTTTTTTCCCGATTATATCGTAAGTTGAATTGCTCTATAAAATAATCTTACTAACATCATTTTATTTCTGTTACATTGCCGTGTAGTACTAAAAGAATTAAATGCGTTCGTCGGTTGGTGACCGACTTAGTATATATAGATATATACAAAACACGCAGTGATCAATGATCAATATGGCCATTACTGTGATTTTCCAATAAGTTTATGCTTCAATCAAAACTAAACACAAAACGTTGCATCAATTGGGTTGTTTACCCCATTTTTCAAAAAGTAGAGTCAAAGAGTATGGTCAAAAACATGATGTAAGTTACATTAATATTTTCTCTTAATTTTGGCGTATTTTCTCTCTTAAAAAATAATTCTAAACGACATTCAGTCGTTGCTTTAATTTTTACAGCTGATGTCACTAGTAAGTAAATCGTTAGCGTTAAAAGATCGCTAGGGTTCCGGACACTGCCGAACTTCATTAAATAAATTGTTATTTAACTAAAAATTCTTGCTATGGTAATAAATTACTCGCGGTGAAAAAAATAATTAAAAGGCGATATATCTTGCCAAAAAAGACAACTACGCACTCCGATTCAAGAAACATTTTGGTTTTAAAATCAGACATTAAGAAAAAAATTTATATATATATATATATATATATATATATATATATATATATATATATATATATATATATATATATATATATATATATATATATATATATATATATATATTTATATATTAATAATTAAAAATTAAATGTTGGAAACATAAAAGTATTTTCTGGGTCCATGTTATTAAATTTTGCTTGTTTTAACGATTTAAACGACTAAAAGTAGTACTTCTGACTGAAGGAAACAACCGCATTGCAGTTTATCCAATTCGCAACTCCAATGAACTATGGGGGTCACTGCAGCCACCGTTTAATGGCGGATAAAAAAGGTTTTGAAAAAGGCATGCCGTAGCATATAAAATGCTAGTAAGGCCTAGTAATTTTTGTTTGAATGTATGATTTTTTGTTTTATTCTTTTGAAATTAATTTTTCAAGACTTGTGGATATTCTGGCCCACGTAGAAAGAAATGAGAAATCAAAAAGCTTTAATAAACGTCAGAAATTAATGCAAATCACTTAATTCGTAGTTCGCAAGCAGTCATTTTCCCAATGTTGATTACAATATTCATCAATTCTTCATGGTACTACATTTTCATGTCGCAATAAGACTGACTAGAATAACATTTAATACTAGATAATTTGTTTACATGACAATACGGTTGGTTATCAAAAGAAGGGGATGATATTTTTTTGTTTTGTTTGGCTAATGCTAATTGTTTTATATTTGTAGCTGAGTTATTTCTAAAAATGCCGAATCGGTTATTTTTAATTTATTCTGTTTCGTATGTTTCTAATTTCTGAAATAAATGATTTAATTCTGTCATGCTATGCGAATCATCAATAAAATTCTCACTGATATGTGGTGGTAATTTTCTTTTAATTAATCTTTTATCATTTCTTAAAACTTATCGAATAAAATAATCTTTCTACAATTTTAATCCACTCATCATAACTGATAAGCGAAATCTCGCCAAGGGTTCTTAGCTCACGCAATACTGAAACTATAACCCTCAACAAATTTTTGGCGAAACTCTTCAGCCGATAATGCAAACAAAAAAATAAAGTTGGCACACTATTTTAGCGATTAAAATCCTCAGCTTTTGTTTTTGCTAGTTTAAATTCTAAACTTCTTTCTCGGTTAAACAATTTTCCTTTCGTTCTCCTAAAATCTTTTCAAGAAATTATTTTGTATACTGCCCACTTCAACTAAATGCTTCAGTAAAATAAGGTCTGTTAAATTATTTTTAAATTAGGCGAGATGAAAGCCCTAATTCTTCAGCTAATATTATCAAACCCTCCTTCCGAGCTTAAGATAATAAGAATATTCTTAAAAATTCACACAAAACAAAGGGGAAAAACTTACCTGGTAAAACAATATCCTCTTTCAAAAAAAAAAAAAAAAAAAAAAACTTTAAACAGACGAGCATATTTGTTGTTAATTTCATGCCAATGCGAAGTTTGTTAATCCAGAGTTTTCTTGTATTTACACTGTAAAAAAAAATCCGTAAAATTTACGGAAAAAAACTGTCAGCCAGGACGCCAGTTTTCTTCCGTTTATTTTACAGAAATCTTCCGTATTTTTATTATTTATTCAAGCTGATTTATTATTTTATGAAGATTAAAAAATGAAACTATACTTTTATAAATACATTTCAATATTTACTATACTACTACGATATACATGTATACAAAGGAAAATTTCCGAATATGCCTCTGTAACAGATGGCAAAAAAACATAATAATAAAATATTGATTAGGATGCAATGAAATGGAAGTTGCAAAACGATTTAAGACTTACTCGCTTTAAATAAATATAAGATCAAAAACTCGAGCACGAGAACCAAAATCCAAACAGGTGGGCGAAATTTCGAAGATTCGAAGAAAAACAAAGTATAACCGGTTACAGATTCAAAAAAACAGAGAAATCCTGCATTTTATTACGAACAGTTTTTTTCTGTAAAAAATACGGATAACTTCTTCAAAATTTACAGTTTTTTTTACAGTGTACACATTCGCCATTTGCGACAATCAACCCACTTTTTAGAGGGAAACTGATTATTTTGAGAAGCTCAAGAATACCATTAAGGGACGAAATAATTTCTGTTGCTGAAAGCAATTTTAAGACACATCGAATGCGCTAATAAATACACATAACAAACCGCCTATATTTGCATCAACTAACATACGTGGAACGCAATGTTTTACCTTTTTCTGTAATTTTGCAAATCACCGCAAGGTAGCGCATTCAAGCGCTGGAGTTGCAAATTATTTTATTGTTAGTTTTAGCGTTATTCCAGCTGTTGATTCCCAAAATTGATGCTGATAAAAACATTCAATGCTCATTTAAATATTCTGAAAGTCTTCGATAAACTCTATAAATTGAGCAGCTGCAGAGAAAAAACCGAAAACTATGGAATAAAAATTGCCATCAGTGCTATGAGGATCATTTTTGAAAAGTAAATATGTTTCTACTTGAGTTATACTTATTTATTGCAATAATAATTAATGAGTTTAATATTTTATCTATTCATCAGCGGAAGGAAAATTTATATGAGTAAATATATCAAAGTTGAATTACTAAATAAACTGAATATTACATTAATTTTCATATATAATCTATTGCTGAATTAAGCATATAGAAAAATTTAATTAATTAGTACCATATTAAACAAGCACTTAACAGCAATTAATTAACACGATATTTCTTTCTCGATTACTGAAAGAGAAAAATAATTCATTGTTATAAACTCAATCACATTTCATTCAAATAGATTATTTAAAGCGTTTATTGAGTAAATTGTACAAACAGCATAATAGTAAATTCTATTTTATGAATTTTTTACGTTTCTGTACTTTGCGTTATGTATTGAAAATTCGCATTTCCAATTGATACTTTAAATCTAATAGAACAAAATATATTCTAATCTCTTTTGATACAAATACGAATTTCAGCATAAGTCATAATTGCAGCATAATGCAAGAGAAATGTAATCTAATTAATTTTATTACAAATACAAATTACAGCATAAACGTGCTTTCTTTCGTTTTTAATAGTTAATTGTGATTAATCACCCAAAGAAGAAAATTCGGGATTATACATAGAACGACCATTTTGTCAATGCATGAAATTTTGAGTTTTGGAATTATTAGAGTTTTGTTGAGTGTATCTTAAATTAATTTATTTGTGCAAAAGCGTTATTTTTACTTCTCAATACGAATTTGAACGTAGCAGAAAACTCTATTATGAATGCCAGCATTCATCATCAATTATTGATGCATATGAAAAAAATACGATTAAAACTAATGGACTGACTAACACAAACAGTGATCAAAGTTTTTACTTGAAATGTTTTAATCTCACAAATCAACTGGCTTTGTTGTTGTTGGCAAATTTGAAAATGAGTATGATAACAGAATTATAATTTTTACTTGTTTGACCATTTTTAACGAATCAGATCAAAATTTGATTTATCATATTTAAAATCCTAAAGCAATAGTGTGTGAATTTTTCATAGATTTAATCTTTAATTAGTCAAATTTTGTGTATGATAAAGTTTGATTTTCCTTCAAAAAATGCTAACATTGAACCCAAATTAGTGCAATTAATTTGGATACATTGTTCATCTTGGGAACATAGGGGATGTGGGGCAAAGCGAAATGACGTAATATTTATTATGTTTTAGCATCACTTATCTGGTAGTATTTTAACAATGTAATAACACATATAGTCTATTGAAGTCAGGAGAAAATTATCTTTGAAGATAAAAACATATACTAATAGAAGCAGTTTTTGAAAACTGATACTTATTAGGGTGCGTCTTATAATCCACTTTAAAAAAAAAATAATCGAATTTCTTTTGTGAACGAAAAACAGAGATAAAAGTTTCATAGAATTTGAACAAAATACAGTCGAACCTCCATATATCGAACTTCCACATATCAAAATTTTCTAAGTATCGAAATCCCAGCAAATTTCTATGTTCATTAGACAGAAAAATTGTTTCTATATATCGAAAAAATCTCTATAGATCGATTTTTTTTTTCGAGACATTTGTAGATTTTTTTCCTCTTTAGACTGTTTGTCTCATGAAAAATAAAGGTTAGGGGAGAAAATTATGTTCACTAAAGGTTGCTACGAAACTCATAAGGAATCTAGGGTTGAGGGCTGTGTAGATAGGTCGTTGTTTTGTTCTAGAATTCTTAAATTCCCTCAAGTTTATTTGAAATATCTTAGTTGTAACATTGTAAAATCAGTTTCAAGTCATCCCTTTTGTCTGTTGATTATCGTTCCCAGTCGTTTTAGCTGCAGTAAAAATCATTCAAGTTAAGTAGATTAATTTTTTACTTTTCTCTCGATTTACCAAAACGAAAATCCCCTAATGTTGCGGATCAAGTTGAATTGCCGAAGAATGAAGATGTATGATGGCGCAAAAATGTAATTTCTGTTATTTTTTTAATTATTAACTTTCATTTAATCCGATGCTCGTATAAATTAGAAATTAAGTTTCATACACGAAAACTAGCTTTAATTTTAATGTTTTGGGAGATTTTAAGGATAAAATAAGATCGTTTCTATGTATCGAAATTTCTATATATCAAATTTTTTTCCGGCAATTTGCAACTTCGATATATGGAGTTCCGACTGTATAAGGATTGCTACCCCAGGGATTAAAATTACGTTCAATGTGAAAGAAACAGTCAAAAAATAAACTCGATATTGTCTACTGTCATATTCTTAATCAATATGAAATCAGG
The DNA here is from genome assembly GCF_026930045.1 of Uloborus diversus. NCBI lineage: Eukaryota > Metazoa > Arthropoda > Arachnida > Araneae > Uloboridae > Uloborus > Uloborus diversus. The sequence goes on from NC_072731.1 coordinate 257,564,098, forward strand.
TTGGTTAGGTAAAGACATAACAGAAATACCTATTTCGTATACATACAATGTTATGATAAATATTTCATGGTTGTTAAGTTATGTAATGATGTCAAAAAAAAAAAAAAAAAAAAAAAAAAGCACGCAAACTTTTGATTACTACGTTCATAGTTTTAGCTGTAAGTAAATTTATGTAAGTGCAAGATTCAGTGGAGTAAAAAAAAAAACCAGAAAGAAATATCAAACAAATGAATGTAAGGGTAAAAAAAACTTAACTTTGTGCCCCTGTAAGACATTTGTATGTCGATTTTTTGTATAGAAAATTAGAAAGATTAGCTCGTGCAAACAATGCTGCGCAGACGAATAACCTTGTGTGTACAATTACTTGTTATTTTCACTTTTAGTAAAAAAAAACATTAATCAACTTAAATATTTGGGTTCAAAACTGTTTTCTGCAAAATTTGATAAAATATTCACTTAATTTATTGTAGATTTCTAAAATGTTCTTAATGAAACTGAAACAATTCTACGTATTTCTATTTCATTAAAAAAATATATTGTTTTAAATATTTCATTATATAGATTTAAAACTTCTAAATCCTCAAATTAAATGGTAATTAGTATAAATTAATTTATTTAACCTTCATTTTTAAAAAATATGACATTATGTATGACACGACACCGAAATCTTTAGCGGGGGTCAAAATGACCCCTGCCGTGTTTCTGAATAAAGAAGAACTGCCGTAGTTCTTGTGTTAATTTGAACTCTAAGTTCAGACATGTTTTTAAGAGAAGTTTTGCTAGTTAAACTTGGAAAAAAAGGTTGCAAACAGTTTTCGGGGGAAATTGTCGCATACGTTATTGTTTTGTGACTATGTATTGCTCATAAAGCTTTTTTTCTTTTGCATTCCAGTCGAGGCGGCATTAGAATCTACTGGTAGTTATTAAAATAATGGAAACACCTGTGAATAAAAGTGACATTTTTGAATGTGCTTCGTAAGTAATAAAGAATAAAACTACACTGTTAAAAAAATTCCTGAAATTTTACGGTAAAAGTTACTGGCATCCATGCTACCAGTAACTATTACCGTAAAATCCTATTTTAATGTAAAATTTTACAGTAGAATAAATGAGAGTCAAAAAACTCAAAATTCAAACTGCAGAATTCGAATCTCGAGACCGTCGAAATGACAGGCGTTTTTGCTGCCCACCATAAGAGTTGAGACGCATCGAGTAAGGGAAATACGGTGTTATATGCTTTGTACTGTAAGTCACGTGGTGTATCAACTGGCGCTGCAATCGTTTATTTTCTTCGGTACAATTTGCTGTAATTTTTTTCTGTACTGTAAACACTACATTTTACAGTAATATTTACCATAAAAGTTTCCTGTATTTTTAACAGTGTAGATATCTGTTTTTTTAATTAATTTTTTTAAAAATAGCAATGTACACCTTCTGGTAGCATATGGTGGCTTAATGGAAGTTCTGGAAGGCTTGGATTTTTTTTCAAGCCCGTGAAACTTCGGACCTCTCAAATTTTAAAAGAGGCAAAAGAGGGGTTTTTTGCCCCTTTTGGGGGGAAATCATTGTTAATTTCGATGTAAACTCAAGTGGTGTTATAATCTGGAGGACACTTGGCGATATATCGCAAATATTTTGGTCGCCAAGTTTTGTCACCAACTTGGCGACAAATTTAGCGATTTTTTTTAATTTTTAAATCTGGTTTCAATTTGACCACTGTTGGTGATATTTAGAGAGTAAACTATTGAACCACATTAAAAATGCCAATAACGGCGAAATGACATTGAATTGGAGTAAAAGGAAGCCATGTGATGCACACATCAGCTCGTTTTTATAGATCCTTTAGAGCGAAATGATGACTTCGTAGAAAGTATGTTGCGTTAATTTGAACTTAAAGTGTGCACATGTTTAAAAATACATTTTGCTATTAAAATTTGTAAAATAATTTTGATGAAATATTGAAAACCACTTTCTGGGGAAAAAAATACAACAGAAGTTATTGTTTTGTAACTATATAGTGATCATAAAACATTATTTCTTTTGTAATCAACCCAAGGCGGCATCAGAAACTATTTCAGTGCTTGTTCATTGTTTTTTTAAGATCTCATAAGAAACGAAATGATGACTTCGCAGAAAATTACAAAGTTCCAATAAGTTCGGAGAATTTTCTCTTCCCAAAGTTAGATTACAGGGTCTAGAATCACTTTATGCTCCATGTACCAATGGAGCAATTCTTTTCCCACACCTGCGCTCCAGATGCGGCGATCGATTGCCGATTACCCCACTTCTATTTGTACCGAGATGGCGGGGGCTTTGATTTTATGTCGTTAGTTTCACCCATTTGTGTTCTAAGATTTACTAATTACTTCTGATGATTAAGGTCTTTTATTTTAAGGTATTTGAACTGTTGAATGTCCACTCTGTCACATTTCCATTAATGATGAAAAGGTTTTTAAATTGCAGACAAGATAAAGTCTTAGAATGGTTTTTTTTCCATCAGTCAAAAGTAGTACTTTTAGTCACTGAAATTAATAGAATAAGCAAAAAAAAAAAAAAAAATTAATTTGAATTCTGAGATTTTGAATTCAAATTATGTTTTTCGCAATCACGAGTTGCGACAGCGCCCTACTCATTGGGGGCTATTGTTTCTAGAAACTGCTCCTGTCCCCCCAAGCCTGCCCCTCCTCCTGGGCAGTTACGTGTGTATAGTTGTGTGTGTGTGTACGTGTGTGTGTGTGCAGGCGTGTGTGTGTGCTGGCGTGTGTGTGTGTGCTGGCGTGTGTGTGTGTGCAGGCGTGTGTGTATGTGTAGGCACATGTGCGTGCATGTGTAGGCTTGTGTGTGTGCGTAGACCTGTGTGTATGCACGTAGGATTGTGTGTATGTGTGTAAAGGCTTGTGTGTATGAGCGAGTGTATGTATGTGTGTGTGTATGTGTGTGTGTGTTTATGTATGTGTGTGTGTGTGTATGAGCGTGCGTGTGTGTAGGACATGGACGCCCCCGACCAGGAGAAACGGATTCCAGGAGGCAGTGCTCGGAGCCGCACCTGCAGAGGCCGGTGGGCGGTGGTGCTGGTGTCCCTGGTCCAAGCTGAAAAAGGAACCACAACGCCAAAGACCGTCAAATGCGAACAGTAGGCAATCGTGATTGCTCAAAAAAAAAACTTTTGAATTTTCAAAATTAATTTGAATTCTGAAATTTTGAATTCTAATTATGTTTTTCGCAATCACGAGTTGCGACAGGACCCTACTCATTGATTACTACCGCACTCACTTGTTTCTAGAAACGGTTCCTGTCCCCCGAAGCCTGCCCCTCCTCTTGGGCGGTTACATGTGTATAGTTGTGTATGTGTAGGCTTGTGTGTATGTGCGTAGACCTCTGTGTATGCACGTTGGCGTGTGTGTATGTGTGTGAGTGTATATGTGTATGAGCGTCTGTCTAGGACATGGACGCCACCGACCATGAGAAGCGGCTATCGGGAGGAGTCGTGCCTGCAGCCGAGAGTGGTGTTGAAAAAGGAACCACAACATCACGGCGATCAAATGAAAACAATAAGCAATCGTGATTGCTCACACAAAAAAAAAAAAAAAATAATAATAATAACATGGACCCAGATTTTTTTTTTAAATTTTCCCGACAGTTATATTTTAATTAATTTTTTAAACACTCCGATTTTTCAAACAAGGCGTGGTCTTGATGACGTCACAAAGATGCTCTTTGGCGCATCTTTGTACCGCGTTTCCACGTTATGATAATCAAGAAGCGAATGAAAATTGCGCTCTATGCTTGCTATGAACCATATAGTTGCCGATGCACGTGAGTAAAGATGCGAATTAAATATTTTGCTCTGTGAATGGCAACACAGAATGGCATTTCATCATTTGTGATGTCATCGGCAGAAGCCGTAAACAATAATAGGGCTCCGATTTAAGCATTTTATTAAAAAATATTAATCTTAAACAAATTATTAAAAAAATGGTCAGATTTCATGTTTTAAAGCATGATCTTTCGGAAAAAAATACTTTAAAATTTTGGAAACGACCTCATTATTATTTTATTTTATGCTTGTTCTGTTGCGGTTATTTTTCTTGAAATTTCAGACAAAATAAAAGTTTAAGAATCAATATTTTATTTTATGCTTATTCTGTAATGTCGACATTTCTTCGTGATTGGAAATATAAATCGCAACTATGTATAATCAGTTCTTTTTCCATGACAATGAAATTTACCCCACATTCTTTTGATAATGTGGGGAAAGATGAAACAGTTTAGATTTTTAATTCTGTCATGATTTAAAAATGATGGAATTATAAATTTCTTTTAAAATGTAGATTGCACAAACATAAAGAGAAATATTAATGTATTTTTAATAAAACGTGTATTAAAATGTTATTCCTCAATCTGCCCTCGTTTTTTTCTTTCAAATTTCACTTTCAAACTTGCAACATGCAGACATGCATGAAGCAAAGTAATAACCAAACTATTTGTCGAATAGCATATTTTTATGTTAAGAATATTTTTCTTGAAATGATTTAGTTCATGAAACGATAATGAATTAAAGTGATTACGTAAGAAATTAATGATTATGATACTCAAGGAAAAATGAATAAACTACTGAAAAGAAAAAGAAAATGAGCGAATGAGTTAACAAAAAAGTGAATGAATAAATGCAAATTAGTTGGTTGATGAATAAATCCGCAATTGATTTGATAAATGAATAAACGAGAAAACTAAATTATTATAATACAGTGAAGCCTGTGTAAGTTGACCACTTGTGGTGCACTACTTTAGTGGTCAACTTAAACAGGTGGTCAACTTACAGAGGTTGATTTATATAAAATCTAATTCTGTGCCTGAAAATAGCGGTCAACTTAGACAGTTGGTCAACTTACAAAGGTTGTCAACTTTACAGGTTTTACTGTATACTTTTTTTAAAACTCTGTATCACGTGAACTTAAAAATTGTATTAAATTTTTAAATTAAAAAATGTCCTTTATTAAAAAAAAACAAATATGTACCACAATGAATACTGATCGGTCTGAAGAAAAACAAAAATGTTAATCTGGAAAGCCTTATCACTTTTACACTGAACAAAACAATAATAGTTTGAAATTCTCTGAACTATCTCCACACACACACACACACTTTAGTCATATATATATATATATATATATATATATATATATATATATATATATATATATATATATATATATATATATATATATATATATATATATATATATATATATATATATATTGTAAAAGTGATAAAGTTTTCCAGATTAACATTTTTGTACATATATAATATATATTTACACACACAAATTAATCAATTCCCAGGGTTGACCACTTTCTTGCATAATGCTGTTAGAATATTCTCCATTTAAGTTCTTTAGTAAAGCAATAAATAAGAGGCTCAATTTGAGCTGACGGTTTGATTGCCCTAGCAGGCATCTAATCAATATTTTGAAAGATTGGGAAAACCGCAGTCATTTTTAACGATCATAAATTGTAGGCGCCGACAACATATTAATCACTGCCTCACTAAAAAAAGAAGAGCGAATTGATCCATATTCTTATCAAACGATGCGGTCAGAGCTCCCCTGTCGTCGTAAAATTATCCATTTGAAAAGCCGCGAAGATGGGGGTGATTAATTTTCTTGTGTAACAGTTTTGAGTGAAGCATCATTGATTGTTGTTTTGGTTTCGAATGTTTCGGAGCTATGGAAGATGGGTGCTGCAGACAGTATTTAATCATTCATACATATTGAATTTTATGCAAATTTCGGAAAGACATTTCGGGAAAAAATATAGTATCCTTATTTGAAGATTTTGTAATCAAGCGATTGCACAGCTAAGTACGTTTTTTCTCTGCAATTGTTTTTTTTTTTTTTTTTCATCATTGCCAAAATGCTTTCGAATATGCAAATCAATGGTTTATTGCACGTAAATAGTATGGATATTTACAATTTTGTCAAATATGTTTCGTTCCAAGCAATATTTTACTAATGTATTCTGAAACTACTATTTCAATTATTTTTCATTCGGAACTACTGAACAATGGTTTTTGCTTACAAAATATATCTATACTACCAACGCTGATCTCGAAACGGTTATCGAGTTCAGCCGAAGTACTACGAGCAGCAGCTTAGCAAAAAAATGCAACAATGAAATCTTAGTCGGAAAGGTTGGGAATGATGAAATTTGGTAAACAAATGAAAGTTTTGTCAACGTTGTGCACTTCGGTGTTCGATTTCTAAGAAGTCAATTAGAAAAAAAATCTATTCATTTTTTATATGAGTTTACAAATGTCAGCCACTTTTACCCTACCGATATCAAACTAGATAAGTCAAAGAAAGTTTTTCTTTTATATCCTTGTGTGAGAAATTTAGTTTCAAACATAATTGAGCATAAAATTTCTAAAATAGAATTAGTTTCAATACATTTATGATAAAAAAAAACATTATTTTGCAAGTTTTTTAAAGTTTATTTTTTTAATTCATCCCACAAAAAATACAAAAACTTTTTCTAAATTTTCAATATGTAATAGTTGAAGCATTTCGCGGTTTTCATTAAAAAAAAAAAAAAGCCCCCTTTTTTATGACTTTTTAAATGGGAACACAACACAAGCTCCAACCAATGCCGAAACAGATTTGCGATATCTCTTCACTGACATAACGATGACATCACACCAAAATGATCTACTTGTAGTCGGTCATTTTAAAAATATTCATGCATATACTGTCTCACAGTGAAGAGTATAATTCAACTCATATTATTCAATCTAAAACTGACTTAATAACATGTGCGATTTAAAAGTAACCGAAATTTTGCTGGAACCAGGGCCGCACCGTCCCTATGTGCAAGGTCGTTTCGCGCATGACAGCGCCAGAGTCGAAAAGGCGCGGAACTCTACCGATAAAATATGTTCCAAATAAGAGAAAAAAATCTTCGACCTAAAAAAACAAAATTTTCATAAAATCTAATGGTGGCGGTGAAATTATACCATGATGATAAAATTACACTAATACAAAACTTAGCACTAGTGTTTGTTTTTTTATCTTCCTTCGTCTAAAGGTTTTTTTATCTTCCTTCGTCTAAAGCTACAGACTGATGGAGGTGAGAGTGTGAAGTCAGGGGATCATGTTTTTTTTTTCTTTTTGCTATTAAGGTTAACTATTGCAGAGGGAACAATAAATTTCATAATCTTTCTCTATATGATGAAGCTACCATTTGATTTTATGTTTTAGTAAATTATTTTTTTTTCTGGAAGAGCATGGTTAAAAACATAGATTTTAATTAGTTTTAAATAATATGGCAAATTTCAATATTTTTTAACAATTTTATTTCATTCGGCGCGCAGACTGAAATTATATTTTTATGCTTCTGCGCATGACATCACAAGTGATGAAATGCCTTTAATTGATGCCATACGCATACAGTGCAGATCATTATGTCCTGGCAATGCGGTGGACAGCAAAGCGTAAACATTTAGCTCGCCTGTGAAGTACCGCGCCAAAGTACATCACTTGTGACATCCTGATGACCACGTGTTATTTCTAAAAAGGAACATTTAATATAATAAACAAAAAATAACTGTTGGAAAAATAAAAGTTTTTCCCGGTTCCATTTTTTTTGCATACTTTCAGTGATTAAAAATAGTTTACTTTGAAGGAAACTACCCCATTGTTAAAAACCAAGCAATTAATTAAAGTCACTGGCGCTCTCTTTTTTGATGCAGATATTTTTTGGATCAGTAATTCATTGATAACTTGGTGTTATAATTAGATTTTTAAAAGTTAATAATAACAACAGTTTTTTTTTTACTTATTGCTTAAATTTGCACTTATTTCATTTTCAAGTGAAAGTTATTTTAAACAGATGTTGAAAACTGTAAGCATTTTTATCTTCCGTCTTCAACATCTTATTTTCTTTAAAAAAAAGTACGTTTTTTACAACTAATTATTTTCTTCAAAAGAGTTATTTGCGTCCTAAATTCACTTCAAAGTAACTATTGATGTGTTAGCAATGCTGAGTTCCATGAAACGCGGAAGTAAAGTTTTTCATTTGAACCAGTGAGCACATACATTTTTCAATGAATATATGTTTAAATTTCTTTATTTTGTTTTAGAGATTTGTTTTAGAATAAAATTAAAAACACGTTTTACAACTTAAAAAAAAAGTTTAATTTAAGGCTTCTTCATTCAAAATGCATGCTTTTAACAGTTATATTTAACTTATTCCTTTTGTTCCGAGAAATTGGAATGTCTTTATGTTCCGATGTTTTCTGGAGATTTATTTACTATTTTAAACTTTAATTACTTTTTCCTCGAATCAGCTTTGAGAGCTAACAAAAGAGAATGAAGTTATTTTTCAACTATACGTGTTTTTGGAGAGATTTTAAAAAGGTAGAATATCGGAATATGATGAAATAAATTGCGGAAATAAAATCATTTAAATTTCATGAGGAAGTAGAATGATAGCTGTAAAGTAGTGTTTAATTCTTTTTTGTCTTTAGTTAAGCCTTGTTTTATGTTTATTATTTCATGCGCTTTGATTTCTTTCGTCTGTTTTTTAACGAAGCTGGCAACTGTATGGTGTTCTGAAGATTTTAGCGGTACTGTGCCACGGAAATATAAGTTCGTACTCGACGTTAAATCCCGGTTATCACAAATTTGCCATTTCAACTGCGCTTGCGCGCGGACTTAGCTGATTTCAAAACTCTTGCTCAAACTAATTTAAAACATTTTAAATTTGTTAATAAATATGATATGACAACAGATAAAAATTAGAAATTACAAAGCTTTCTTTGATTTAATTTTTACGCCTCGGTAAAGATTGAGTTTTGAGTCTTAATTATTAATGGGTTCGGAGTCTGATTTTTCTATCAAACAAAGGCCCTTTTCAGAGCCAAATTTTTAACGTCAGAAGCGCGTACTCGAATTACAGCATCACTTCTAATACAAAGCTGAACCCTCAACCTAAATACAAATGTAGAAAACTGAGCTGTTTACGCCTAACGTAAAATATCCGCAAAAGACGGATATCTGTACTCATATTCTAATCATTTTTGAAGTACATATCGTGTGTTACGTTTACGTTAAATAAATATTTCCAAACCAATAAGTATTGAAGTGTCATTTTTCTCTTTTCTTTATAAAGATAATCAGTTATTCATATCCGTAGTTTCATATAATGTATCCCGAAATCGCTGTGAAAACATTCTAATTGCATTCATTAATTTGTTGGGACTCTAGTTCAGCCGAAATATAAACAAGCAACACGAAATCTCAAAACAGAAAGCCCAAAAAGCAAAGTCCGTGCGCAAGCGCAGTTGAAATGGCAAATTTGTGATAACCGGGATTTAACGTTAAGTTAAGTTCGTTGCTTGAGGCACCTGGGGCCCTGCCCCTTATCCTTTGGTGTGGTATGTTGATAGTTCCCCGGTTGGGGGCATGGCTTTATTTTGGCGCAGAATATGGCTGCGTGGATGTACGAGAGATGTGGCTTCCTCTAACGGGAGTACCATAATGGTTAGCCGAAGGCTCTTCAAAGTAAATTTCAACTAAAGTTCTTCTTTTTTTAAATAAGTTTAAGATTTTTTTTCCCTTTCTACATATTTTTTAATTTTTATACTTTTAATGAACAATAGTTCTTTTGAAAACTTCGTTTTAATACTTGAAATAACTACTCCTTTTAAAAAGGACCCACTAAAAGCTTAAGCTGTAAATGCATGCAAAAAAGGGAAACATATGTTAAGTTTTATGAACTTACAACTATAATTCCCTTTTAGGTTAGCACGTTTTTTCCCCCAAGTTTTTTCACCAGAAAAGACAAAAAGCAAGCGTCATAGAAATTCATAAAGTTATTGAAATAAACTAAGTAGATAATTATATCTGAAACTTAATGAGAAAATACTACATTTTATTTAAGATAAATTATTTAAATTCCCTATATTTTAAAATAAAATAATCTTTTTGTGATTAGTTCGTGTGATTTTTAAAGTGATATTTAGAGTAGAAAATAAAAAGGAAGGTTCTTTTGGGAACTGAGATCATCGCTGCCGCCGCGAAAAATTGCAACAACTGTACTATAATTACAGCCCTTTTAACTGTAAAATTTCTGCAATAGTTCTAGTTGGTCCGGTAATGATAACAACGGCTATGCAATACAGGTATCCATGTTATTTTTTTTTCTGTTATGATTTATAGAAAATAACTTAACTCCAAAAAGGTCACTTAACTCCCAAAAGGTCAAAGTGCCTTGACTCAGAAGACTTTTAGAAACCAACTAAGGAAAATCACTAAGTTCTAGAAAGTTTTCTTCCTTCAGTTTTTGTCTCTTTTAAGTTTAGAAACTAACGTGCTCTTATTTTGCTGATTTCATGTTGTTTAACGCTAAGAGTTTTATGTTTCAAAATTTTAAAAAGAAGTTCCATCCAGAACTAAACGAGCCTACTTTCCCTTATGCCAATATCAAATTTCTGGTATCTGATCAATATTCTCAAAATGAGCTAATATCGCAAATTATTCCAAACGTAACTTTTTAACATTTTAACCTGATTTCTAGAAATAAAATATGCCTTTCTCATCTAAAGAAATAAATGCGTAAAAAATTATAATGAAAAAAGGAACAAATAAAGTAGTAGCACCTTTTAAACAATACAGCTAAAACTTATTTTTCAGCAAAAAAAGTAGTTAATCAGCTTCAAAAAGAAAAATAAAGCATGAAAAATAATAAGATCTTTAAAATAAAGACATTATGTCAATAGAAAAAAAATCTTTTTATCCTGTTGTAAAAAAAAAAAAAAAACTGCAATATAATAATTAATTAATGTACGCTCAAAACAAATTGAAAACCACAAAATTTCAACTTAAAGAAATAATTTTGAATAATAATAAAAAAAAAACATTGTCTGCGCATATCTTTATGTAGAAACATAAAGGACTTCAAACTTCTCCGCCAAGCACTAAATACACAAATTAAAACTTTAGCGTGAAAAAAAAAAAATCATACCAACAATAATCATTTCAATGTAAAAACCGTGGCTGATGATTTGGAGTCGGAGTCGATATCATTTTGGGGTAAAAGAGTCGGATTCGGGAATCGACGATATTAAATTTTCAAGAGTCGGAGTCAGTCCATTTCCCCTCCGTGTCTAAGTTTTTGCCAAAGTCACGGAGTCAGAATCGGAGTCGTAAAGTCGCGGTTCGACTAATTTTCTGGTAATGACCAATTTTCGGATTCGAAGCAGACTGCTCTGAAATTCTAGGAGTCGGAGTCGGGCAACAAATTTTGTTTGAAGCAATTCCGCCTTAAAGTTCGGGACCTATATTGACTTTTATTTTCGCCGTAGACGCTAATACTAAGGGATTTGAACTGTTCAAAATTGAACGGAAAAATCTTCAAATCAAAAAGATATTTTATATACATGATCTTTTTCAAAAACTTTTTCCTAAAAAGTTGGTTTGAAGCAATTTCGCCTCTAAGTGCGGGATTTATATTTGCTTTGAGTTTCCCCGTAGGCGCTAATGTTAAGTTTTTGGGTTATTGAGTTCAAGTTATTTTTCGAAATTTTAAAAATTATTTTATATATTTTTGTCATTTGTTGGTTTTTTTGCGATATTTGGAAGGTCCATTAAGCCTTTATTAATGCTTTTTTCATCTTTCTCTGATTTTTACTGGGAAAGTAGGATAAAAATAATTATCCGTGTATACTTTTGCAGCAGTGGTGCGCTACTGTTTCCAAACTTGTAGGAAACGAAATACGTAAGCCGAATTACGGGATGAGAAAAAAAAAAAAACCTTTAATTGGATGCATTGTTCAGTTTTAGTTTCAGTCGGTGGGTTAATATCAATCGTCTGAGAGAAATAAATATAATGTAGCTCCCTCTTTTAAGAGAAAAAGAAACAAATGGACTATTTATGAACGTTAAAAATCGTGAAAGGCAAGGCTAATTACTTGGTTTTACAGCTCAGGAAATCGTCTTTTAAAAGCTTTGAAGAAAATGACTTAATCAGCTGAATGTGTTTTTAAGGCAACCGCTAAGCCTTAAAATCATAATTACTCTTATGTTTATAAATTGAATGCTTCGAACAAATTTAAGATTTTTTGAAAAAATAATACTAATAAAAATTAAACGAAATAAATAAAAAAAACATAAAAAATTGGTAAAAGTAAAACATAATCCAGCTCTTTGAATGGTGTAAAATTTTTTAACATGGAACTATTTCTTTTCGTCTTCCTATTGACATATTTATGAACTTTCCAAAGCACTTTCCTTTGGAATAAATAAATAAATAAATGAAATAATAAAAAGACACACACATTTATTTTACAAAAAACCTACCACGAAGTTACGTTTTAATACTCACATATTTTTACGCCAAATTTCATTCATGAACGTCTTAGTAAAGAGCCGACCCATACATTTTACACAAAGCTGCATGCCTCTTAGTAAAGATATTTTAGACTACACATTACATTGAAAGGTTTTACAATGTATAAAATATAAAAAAATCTTCGATGCCAATCTAATTTATTAGCTCCAGATAGCGGGCGAAAATATTGTCCTTACGAACGCGTCAGTGTTCGAAATGGATGTCTTCTTCATTAAATATCTTTTGACACCAAGCCATGCATACTTTCCCACTTGAATACCGATCCGGCCCGGAAAAGTATCCTGAATTCGAGTGCCGTCTCAGTGGCGCCACCGTACCACTGCTGCCGGATCTTCGAGAGATGGCGGAGGCACCCGCTAACAGCTCCTTCAATCGAGTTTCGTCACTCAGTCCGGCCGGATAGGAGGTAGAGTTAGTGCTCCGTTTCCGGATATCCGTGGACTTCCGAGGATTATGTTCCGTGTAATGATTGCTGCTTTTTACTCGCTGCTTATGGCAGGAGGTAAGGGCGGTTTTTTGTTGTTTCACACTGGAGGTGAAAAATAGTGCCACTAGTTTTATGGGTATTTGAGACGAAGTTTCAAACTAAGTTTTTTTAGGAATGGGTATGGGGCAAAATAGTCATTGCGCTGTGAGTCCCTTGATAAAAAAGCCACACAAGATTAATAAAATCTAATAATACATACAGATCACATAATATTATGTGTTGTAAAATTTGCGTAAGAGATTTTTATATTCAAACTAACAACTGTAATTGATTCATTTAAATGTTAGTATTATCGATATGCGGTATATGTCGTTAAAATATGATTGTGTTTCAATTGCAATTATAAAAAGTGTTTTAAATCGTGGGTGGCACTGGCAAATCCATTGAGATAAACGAAATAATAATAATTTGATAACTGTGAAACATTTCAAAAAGAAAAAAAAAGGAGAAAATAAAAATTTTAAGGGAAAAAAAAATAAAACCTTTGTTTATGGCAGAAGGTAAGGTCAGTTTTTTTGTTTGATTAATGGTCCCGTTGTGGTGTTATAGGTGAAAAGTCATAACACTACACTTACTGAATATTATCGTGCCAGTAGTTTTACAGGTTTTATACACGCAAGTTTCACTTGTCTTAAAGGAAGTTAATTTAAGAATGGGTGAGAGCACACAGACACATAACGCAGTGAAGGTGTAATAAAAAATATTAGAAGATTATAATAAAACTATTATATAAGTATGACATAACAGTATATAGTGTGTATAGTTTGTACTAAGACTTCATTACGTCTTAGACAGGAATTATCAAAAATGTCAGTGTTCTAAATCTAAGGGGCATGTAAGGACAGCCTCTGTTGAGTCAATGAGCCACGTTAAAGGTGAAACGGCGCGACACTAGTTTCACGGGTTACACACTAGTTGAATACGAAGTTTTAGAGTAAGTATTTTAAGTGTGTGTGTGTGAACAGGGAGTCAGGGGGTACGTAGGGCAGTCTCCGTTGAGTGATTGAGCCACGTTGAAGGTGAAACGGCCCGACACTAGTTTCACGGGTTACACACTAGTTGAACACGAAGTTTTAGAGTAAGTATTTTAAGAGTGTGTGAACAGAGAGTCAAGGCGCATGTAAGGAAAGACTCTGTCGAGTGAATGAGCCACGTTGAAGGTGAAACGGTCCGACACTATTTTCACGGGTTACACACTAGTTGAACACGAAGTTTTAGAGTAAATATTTTAAGAGTGTGTGCGTGAACAGAGTCAAGGGGCATGTAAGGATAGTCTCTGTTGAGTCAATGAGCCTCGTTGAAGGTAAAACGGCGCGACACTAGTTTCACGGGTTACACACTAGTTGAACACGAAGTTTTAGAGTAAATATTTTAAGAGTGTGTGTGTGAACAGAGTCAAGGGGCATGTAAGGACAGTCTCTGTTGTGCCAATGAGACACGTTGAAGGTGAAACGGTGCGACACTAGTTTCACGGGTTACACACTAGTTGAACACGAAGTTTTAGCGTAAGTATTTTAAGAGGGCGTGTGTGAACAGAGAGGCAAGGGGCATGTAAGGACAGTCTCTGTTAAGTCAATAAGCCACGTTGAAGGTGAAACGGCGCGAGACTAGTTTCACGGGTTACACACTAGTTGAACACGAAGTTTTAGCATAAGTATTTTAAGTGTGTGTGTGTGTGAACAGAGAGTCAAGGGGTATGTAAGGACAGTCTCTGTTAAGTCAATAAGCCACGTTGAAGGTGAAACGGCGCGAGACTAGTTTCACGGGTTACACACTAGTTGAACACGAAGTTTTAGCATAAGTATTTTAAGTGTGTGTGTGTGTGTGTGTGTGAACAGAGAGTCAAGGGGTATGTAAGGACAGTCTCAGTTGAGTGAATAAGCCACGTTGATTGTGAAATGGCGCGACACTAGTTTCACGGGTTACACGCTAGCTGAACACGAAGTTTTAGCTTAAGTTTTTTAAGAGAGTGTGTATGTTAACAGAGAGTCATGGCACTTACGAACGCTTTATATAAAAGTTACTGTATGACGCATCACATAATAATATATAGTGCAAAACTTCAACGACATGTTTTATATTTTTCAAAAAGCGACATTAACAATTGTTATTATTATTGATCTGTGGTATGCCTATCATGAAAATTGATAATTTCACTGTGTGTCAGTTGTAACTTAAATGTTTATTAACTTATGTGTGGCATTGACAATTTTTCTGAGACTAGAAAATAATCCGTCTGGGTATGACGGGGACAAGTTGCTTTTTTTATCAGAGAGATTGCCCTTATAATTTGACGTGTTCCAATAAATATCTGTACCTCAAAGCCTGACTAATGTAAGCCATTATCACAACTTTTGAGAGAAGCGTAAAAACGTTTGTTTACTGCATACGAAGGTTGGGAATCGCGCTCTTATAAGACTGGTCAATAAATATAAATTAATTTTTTTAAATAAAATTACGTTGTTATGGCTTCACGCGGATTAGGAATCCGTCCAAACAGTCTGACCACCGATTAGATAGAAATGCTGACATCCGGGTTACAGGCGGAAATGGACGCATCTATTAGTTTTCAGGGATGCTATCTTTCTAAAATGAAATTACCGAGTTTTAGGTGCTCCAATAATGAAATGATGCCCTCAAGCTAATCATTTATAACCTGTGGTTTCGTACTCAGGTAAGGATTGACGGGCTTAAGTACATCCATTTTGTCGCCAGTTTTATTGTTGGTGACGCTATAGCGTTACTTGATCAGTGATTTTGGATATTAGATATATGAGGATATGCTAAAAGTGGTTCGAGAACAGTGGAACGTCTTAAAAACAGAAAAGAAAAAAAATATAGGAAATGAAGTTTGTGAGAGGGAAAAGTAACAGCGCCGCTTACGGTCAGAGGTAATAGTAGTTTTTTGTTGAATCGTTTTTTTTTTTAACGTTGTGAGGTTGAGAAGAAACGCCGTGATGCTAATTTTACTGGTTATACACAAGTTTGATACGAATTTATAAAGTAGGTTTTAAAGAATGGGTGTGGTGGGAAGGAGTTGTTTCACTGGGAACGTGTTAGCAAAAAAAAAAAAAAAAAAAATCGCAAAAATCACGGAAATAAGAAAAAAATGTTAAAAGAGTACAAATCAACTTATAATATGTTGACCAAAATTTGTACATACATTTTGTGAACATCCTCTCAACTGCTGGAATTTTCGATCTGCGGTATGCGAATCATCAAGACTGATTGTTTTATTTTTCATCAATCGTAAGTAAATAGTTTATAAAATCAGGTGTGGTATTGACAAATCTGTTTAGAAAATAAAAAGTAGTTCGATAGAACAGTGATATATCTCAAAAAAGGGGGGGGAGGCAATTAAGCTTTTAAGTTGTACCACATTTGATTTATTTATACTTAAATATTACGAAATATTCCTAAAAGGTATGATTCGTTATAATTACTGGTTGGTTTTTCAATGGTGAGCGCTTTAAGTCTACATTTTCTCTTCTAAATTGATGAATTTTAAAAGTTTGACACTATTATTAGTACCGTTCATTTTTATTTGCGCACTAATTCTGTGAACTAACTTTGACCAACTTTGTTTAGTCATATCGGCCAGAGAGAACATTAATTTTTTTATTTTAAATCCATATTTATGATACTCTTAGAACTTTTTGTAGATGTGCAACTCATGTCGGCTGTAAAATGCTGTGAACTACCTAAAGATAATATAATGGAAACATATTTCAAATCGTAATATTTTTTGGAAAAAAAAAAAAAAAAAGACAGTCTAGTCGTGAGCTAGACACAAAAATACTCTTTGAAAGCGTCAATATCATCTGGAGATATGAATACATATTTAGAGAATTAGATTTAAAAAAATCGATAATTTTTTTTCCGACTCCTGCTTTGTTTTGCCTTGAGAAATAGTCAATCTCCGTCGGAAACAATTTTTTTTTTTAAAGAGCGATATCACAAGAGACAAAGAGCGCAATATGGCATAAAATATCTTTTTAAAGCACAGACCTAACATCATCAGACGTCACAAGTTTTAATTGGCACATTCAACCCAAAGCATATTAGAGAAGCAGATCGAGGCAGATATTAATTAAAGATTAACCAACAGGAAGAAAATTTCTGACCAACAGGTAGTGTGTAAAGGGGGTTAGAAAATATGCCGCTTGCTTTGAAATTTTTTGCATATTTTGTAAATGCATTTATTTTTCGAAAACAACAAAAATTCCAATTTTTACATAATTAGTAAAGCTTAAAAAAAAAAAAAAAAAAAAAAAAAAAATCCATAGTATTTTTTGTGTACATTCCTATTCCAGGAAAATTAATGGAAAACTTTGTATTAGAAACCTGGTATTATTCGTTTTTTTTTTTCATAGACCTGGGGATAATGTTTAGCTCAGATACATTTTGCATTTCGTAAATGATTTAGAAATCCAAGAAATTTAAGTACCGTTTATATAAATTGCATAATTAAAGACGTTTTGATGAAAACGTAGGTACTGTCCAACCACGGATTGCATGGAATTTTCAAACGTCCAGATAAGACAAATCCATCTGAATGAGGTGGGAAAGTAAAAAATTTGATGCCGGTATTCCGCTCTTTTGAATGAGACTCTGCTTCTGCAAAAGCTGGCATCGCTAAAAAATAATACATTTGTCCATTTCCGGCCGTAAAACGTATGTTTGTCTTTCCATACAATCCGTGGTTAGACAGTAATATGATTTTTAATTAGCGGTAACGTCAATAAAACTACAACAAACACGTAACAAAATCGTTGATGCAACCGTCGCTGGTGAGACCTACCCTTTTATATTATGCTATACTAACACTGTACAATCAAATATTGCATTATAAATGTAAGTTTTAAACCTATGAGGGAGGTAACTTACTGCTATAGGAGATCATTGCACCTACATTGTTTCGAAATGATGTAGAAAAGACATTGTTTCGGCTAGAGCTGCTATAAAGACAGGCCGACGCATCAGCTTAAGATTAGCCATTTTGGATCGGATTTTTCATTGTTGCGGAGCCAGGGTTACCATAGCAAAGTTTCGTGTTTCGCCAAATTTGTCGTTAATAATATTTTATTTAATAAACATTTCACGTGTGTGCAGCTAATAATCGCTCACATTGAACCACCTCCAAACGCGATTACTAGCCAGAAAAGACAACCACTCTAAGGCCCTGTTTATGCAGCTAGATTCATCCCGGCGTCAACCCGGCTTCGCGAAATAAGGCTGTTTTATGCATCCAACCCGGCTTCAAGCCGCGTTCAGTGCAGGAGCGAATTCCCTCCACCTACATTGAAGGATTATTGGCGGATTTTTCCCACAAGAAGTACAATTAAAAGTAATTCCTGGTGATAAAGTTCTGTACATATGTTTCGTCAGTAAAAATTCTATTTTTAAATGAAATTAAAAACCAAAATAAAATAAATTAATAAAAATGAATCAATTTGAAACAATTTTTTCAGAAAAAAAGTATATTAAAAGCATATTTCGGAACAGTTGTGAAAATTTTGGAGGGTGTTGGAACCCTAAAAACTCACCCCTTAAGTACGGCCATGATATTGACAATCACAAAAGACAAAAATTTTAATTTAGAAATGGATTTAGAAGATCCAGACATATTTTTACACAATTGACTGATTAATGCTAGTTCTCACAATGCTGATCCTCAGTCGAAATTAGTAAAAGCTGTTGCATTTGTCACAAGCTATTTTTGATTAAATTTATGAAATTCAAGTAATTAAAAGAATGAACTAATAGGATTCATTTTGAAATATAATATTATTCACAGTGTTGTTGTGATAAGTAATTAACTGATTATGCCCCAAATTATTTTCAGAAAAGTTCTGCAATGTGTTTTTTAATGCTCAATTTAACTATAAAAAAGACACACACAAAAAAAAAGGGATATTCGCACATGGACTGATGGGAATGTAAAGGAGAATCCACGATTTGACAAAAAACGGGTCTTCCCATCAATCCGGTTGCAATCCCCCTTTTATCCACCTTCCGCTTCAACCCGGTGTGAAGCCGGAGTGTACATAAACAGGGCCTAACACGCGCTCCGATCCAAAATGGCTGATCTTAAGCTGATGCGCCGGCTCGTATATATAGGGGCCTTAGTTTCAGCGATTCATAACGGACCATGTTTAAAATTGGAATATTGGAAACATATCGTGTAACGGTCACTGTGCATATCCATAGCTGTCATCAGTTTTACCCATAGACTAATAATAAGAATAGACCGAGCTATGGCAACCCTTTTCCTGCTCATAAACCAAACCATGTGACTGGTGGATATCCTAGCAACAGCGGGCGTTGATCGTAGCAGATGATCAACGCCAGCGCGAAATAAAATAAATAGAATTGATGGAACACGGAAGAATGATCTTTTATGGAGTCCGATTTGTAAATTTGTTATTCTAAAATGTAAATATTTTGTTAATATAGTGAGTTTTTCGTTTAGATAGTATTGTGCATTTTCTTTAGTCAATTTCAATAACTCTCTAAGCAATAAAAGATACAAGCGACCAAGAAGAATCAGCAAACGGTAAGATTTTTACCTACAGTTTCAATTTAAGATACCGATTAGTACATTTTTGCGTTAACGCAAAACGTTTACGCCAACGCTGACAGCTCCAAATGAAATAAAAGTTACCGAAAACTGATCAAAAACTATTACTAATGTCAAAAATAATGCATAACTAAAAGCAAAACAGTTCAATCTCTGCACCCGGAAGTTTTTTTTAATGAAAACACATTGTCTTAAAATACATGTCGAGTGCCAAACTATAGATAATGCTGCCATGTAGCAACCATGCTGCCAAAGTCTTCGCCAAGCCCTTCCACTAGTCACATGATACATCTATGAACCAATTTTCTTTATCAGTAAGAATGAGAAAGCTCGGTCTACTCTTATTATTAGTCTATGGTTTTACCACCAAATAGGCTAGATACAACCTGTGATTAAAAGCTTGAGGATTCATCCCGAAGTAATCACCATTTTGTCCCCATTTCTTAAGTTTGTTGTGATATTGACATTGATTTGCCACAGGAAATGAGTAAAGAGCCATTTTGGAGCACCCAATTGCAACCAAAAATCAGTTTTAAATATACAAATAGATTCAAATCAATAATGGAAATAAAAGAATAATTATGTATGAAGTTATCTACATGATATCGAACAACACAGCTCCGACAATCCCCCAATGTTATCTAACAAGTTACACATCTTCTGCGTTCCAATCAAAAAAGCCTCCCGAAAGGAAGTATTTTTGTTTTAAAAAATCAGGAAAGAGAATGCTCTTTGTGGAATTTGACTTTTAGAAAATACCTTACTTTTTCCCTGAGGGATTAAACTTCGGTATTGGGAATTATCCGAAAAAGAATTAAATGCCGCTGTTTACGAAAGCAGGATTTTATCTCGTTTCAAACATTTTCCACTGTTTTCCGCCACGAATAATCTTGTAAGCAACAACATTTATTGGGTGAACACGACAATAAACAGGATATAAACATATTAAAAGTTAAACTTTTATTTTAGACTAGTGGCACCCGCACGGCTTTGCCCGTAGTAGAAAATTAAAAGGACTTTTGGTTCGCCTGTATATTTGCAAATAATGTATGTTGAATACTTCGCCAATTGGCTTGCCCATGTTACGGTTTTTACGTTATGATAATTTTGTAATTTATTCGTCCATCTTATGATAATTTTGCTAGGGAAAATGTTTTAAAATTGGAATGGAAAAAGAACAAAATTGAATTTTCGAAAAATCGCTTCGAGGCTCACACCTCCATACTACAAACTAATGTTGTACCAAATTTCATGAAATTCGGCCGAACGGTCAAGACGGTATGTTGTAATTCAAACGTAAATGTAATACCAAGTTATTTATAGATAAATAATTAAAATAATATTTAAAAAACTTAAAAAAGCACGCTTTTGTAGCACAATTAACTAAAAAGTTAGAAATAATCTTTGGACAATAAGTACATAAAGTAACTGAACAAACGCTTAATTTTAATGCAATACTAAAAACCGTTGGGTGCTGTCTATTTACATTTTCGCATGGAAAACAAATGGAAGAAATTTAAAACAACTTAATAAGATGCCTCCTACGCTTTTTTGTAATAACATATTAAAATTAAGGGTTTGGCCTTACTTTATATACTTATCATCCAAAGATTATTTCTTACTTTTTAATTCATTTTGCTACAAAAACGTGTTTTTTTAGTTTTTTTAGCGATTGTTTTTATTTTCCTTTTTCTTCCTCTTTTTTTCTCTGGTTAGTTAAACTTGTTTTACGAAAAAATATTCAATTTAACAAAATTCAAAATCTTTTTCATTTATTTTAGTTTTTTTTTAAATAAAAAATAGCGAATGAAGGTCTCCGGCAGCATTTGAAACGCTGTTTCTTGATTTCCAAAAAGAATAATTATAATCCTTAAAGTGTAATAGCCGAACTATTAAAATATTCAACTGCGTCGATAAATTGCCTGTCGAATAATTGTCTAATCCAGCTAATCCATCTCAGTCATCGATGTATGTGTGCGGAAATCATATTTATCCTTTATAATTAAAAACTGAGCGTATGTACCTATGTAGGTATGTCCGAGTTAATTTTCCCGAACGCCAGTGAGCTGACCATCGAACAAGGTATCGAGTGATCCGTAGTCTTTCCGTGTTCATGTTTGGCTATTTAACATAATGCTTCAATAATAATTAGCGGAAATATCAATTAAAAACTATTCATTATGACACTTAGATTTCTACACAAATCCCTATTTCTCGAAGGCTTTCCTCAATTAAAATTATTATTCAGTGCTTCATCTCAACTTTCCGCAACAATGCTTTTTATTAAAATTTGTAGCGTGAAGAAAATCATTGAGAAGAAAGATCTGTTGCCATTTTTTTTCTCAAATATGAACAAGTAAAAATTCTGACTTTTGCTTTAAAGGCTTTTCCTGTAATCGGGGGGATTTAAAATGCTTACTTTTCGGTTAATTTTCCGCAATCTGCGCAAAAATTTAGTGTTTTTTTCTCTTTGTTCAAGCCTGATTGATGAATACGCGTCACTTGACATAACTTTTATTTTCGAGGGAGACTGTGCAAAGCCGGGTGACGCAGCTAGTACTATTTTGAAAATTTGAGATACATTTTAATGAAAATATTGTTCAACAATGGCCTGATCAACAATAAATTGCCAATTGAAGGCTCACCTTAATTTTTCGTATCACATTAGTTAAAAACAATTATAACTCATGTTCTAATTACCTTGAAACATTGGAAAAAAAAAATTTCTGATGCAGAAAAATCAATGGTTTTTATAAATATTTTTAAATATTTTTTGCGAGCATTTTTAAATCTTTTTTTTTTTTTTTTGAAATTTTTTTTCCTCGCATTGTTGGATTTGTGCCAAATATTGATTCAAATTGGAATAAACTAACATTTAACAGTTAATTAATTTGATTATAGAATATTGCATTGTCATCGGGTCTGAGGTCGCGTGCCAAATTTCAAAGAAATCCGATCGCAGGAAGTGGGCGAAATTTGAGTTGCAAGATTCTGTTACAAGATGCATACATACATACAGGTGAAGCTTATAAAAGCGTGTTAATTAAATAGATAATCGATTATGCGTAAAGTGCAAAGAACAACATACCGAGGAACAACAATATTCTGCGACAAATGAAAATTTAAATAAACATTCTTTTTTTTATATTTAAGTTTATTTATTTGTTAATTATATGGTCACACACTCTGCTTACAGCTTAATTGAAATACACACTAAAAGCATTCAAAGAATTAAGCGTAGTATACGCTTTATAGCTCATCTGAAAAGTGTACTCATGAACCGGCTAATAACTGGTAGTAAATCTTTTCGATAGAACCCGTTTACATTGCAACCTGCAGTTAACCAATGCATCCTTTGTGCTATCCCGCATTGGATTTAGTGAGGAAGAGGTGTTAAATTCTACCTGTAAGAAGTAAATGTAAGAAAAAATTTTCGAATCACAAAACGTGAAAAGTTAATTTTTTATGATCCTGTTGCAGAAAGGATTTATATTGTTTCAGTTATGATATTTATAGCACTTAAGACATTCAGTTTTATAACAAACAGCGATAACATTGAAAATTTTTTAAAAACTCCGACTGAGTCGCAACTGTACAATCAAGAGGGAAAATTGAAAATCCTTTTAAAAGCCTTATACAGTCAAACCTCCCTTAACGGACACACCCAGATAGCGGACACTCCCCGTTAGCAGACAGTTTCTGAATCCCCAAACCCTCGAGATGGGCGTGTAATGTATTTCACTCCTCGTTAGCAGTCACTTTCGTTAGCGGACAGTAAATCAGCCGAATTTCGCTTTATTTTTCTGTGTCTGGTAAGCTTTGCTCAGCACTGCTTTTGTGGCAAGCATTTTTTTTACTCCTTTACGATGTTCTGTGGCTAACCAGTACCGATAAAAGGGTTAACACCCCTTTTTCTCCGAAAACAGGAGTCATTCAAATGGGATTTTTTAGTCGAAGTTTATGAAAGTTCATTGTTTTTATTTTATGCACGACATTCCAGCAAAAACAAAAGAAAAAAAAATCTCCTTTTACACAGTACTTTGCTTTATCAGTTTGCATGGGAGAGAAAAAATACTCTCGTGCAACTTAACGCATAACCCCCCCCCCCCCCCCCCCGCTCCTTCCTACTAGATTTTGGGAGACTAGACTCAGCTCCGCTTCCTTTCCCACCAGACGCTGACGAGGAATCGTCACAGTATTGCCAGATTAAGTGAAAAGTAGCCGATTGTGCTACATTTTGCTACAATCTAAAACAAAAAAGGTGCTGAAAATCAACGACATTGATTCCATTATGCTTGACTTGTTTTTTTCAGCTAGGAAACAATTAGCAAATGCCTTCCTATTTTATTTTCCCGAAGGATTCAGCGGATTATTTACTCATTAGTTGAGTTCACGTATATAAGCAATACTCATTAATTTAATTAAGAACTATACACTGTAGGTGTAGGTTTAAAATACAAAATTAAAATGCCATCGTAAGTTCAGACTCCCCAATAGAGGACACTCCCCGTTAACGGACAAAAACTTTGGTCCTGACGGTGTCCGCTATTGGAAATTTTGACTGTATTATTGAAAATCAGTGTCAAGTATTTTATTCAATCGCGTGAATAAAGGCTTAGCCGTTATTAAAATCTGCTTTAGAAATGTTATAATTCGAATTCTATGAAACATGGAAGTTCCAAACACATTATATCGGATGCGGAATTTTTTTTTCTTCATTTTGGTATTAAATTTTAAAATTTTCAACTTTGTCTTCACTGCAAAAATCGCGAAAAAGAGGTTTTGGATTAATATCTTGGTTAATTAATGTCATCCAAAGATGCAACCTAGCTAAGAACAATCTCGATCAATTCCCCTTTCGAACATTTTTTTTTTAAATTGGTCCATTCGTTTAGGCGCTAAGTGCCAAAAACAGACACACAGGTACACAGATACGTCAAACTAATAACCCTCTTCCTTTGTGTTTCGGGGGATAAAAAGCAATCATTATGAAAAACATAAACAAAATTTTATTAGCAACGAACAAGATTATAAACAACGTTTTTCTTTTTTGAAAAATATTAAAAAAAAAAAAAAAAAAAAAAAAAAAAAACTATATAAAATATTCGTAGCTCAACACAAAGCTTTATTATACTTTAAATCTGCCCCAAATATATCTGAAAAAGAGAAATTAGTATCCCTGTAGAAACGTTGAAAAAAGTAATTTAATTGGATAAGCGTTTTTCTGAAAAGTTTCTTTTAAAAGCAATTAATTTTAATCCTCGTAATTTAAAATTTAATCTTCTTGTAAATTTCTGTGATGAGGTAGGGTTCTTTTTAATATTCTGTAACAATTTAAAGATTTTGGCGAAGATAAAAATTTTAATATTATTCCCTTGTTTTATTGTTAATAAGCAATTAAACTACTTCTTTAACTATATTACAAGTAAAAGCTTAATTTTTAGTTGACTTTTCTTTTAAACATTATAGTTATTTCATTTGGGAAATGATAAGAATAAGTATTTGATGAATTTTGAATTGTTTCCTTATCATTAAACAGTCTTTTTATAAGGGGAAAACATGAGCTTACCCCCAGAGGAATTTATGAGAAACACAACTAACAGGCTTATTATTCAGCTTCAAAGCTGGCTAAACGAAGTGTTTAAATGAAATATGTATAATCCCAGAAAAAATATCAATTTTAGGTATTTTAATGGATTGGATGAAAAACATTTATGCCAATCTTCGCGATTCTTTTACCGCATTTGTGTGTTTCGAAGTTACCCTTTTCTTTAAAAAAAAAAATAATGCTTAGACACTAGGAATCACCGGGTTTAGTCAACATACAATTAATATTTTGATTTTTCGAATTTTTGTAAGTGTTGTTACGGGGCGTATGTGTGCATGTGCGTATGTATCTCGCATAACTCAAAAACGGTATTTCCTAGAAAGTTGAAATTTGGTACGTAGAATTCTAGTGGGGTCTAGTTGTGCACCTCCCCTTTTGGTTTCATTCGGATGTTCCAAAAGGGGTCTTTTACATCATTTTGGGAAGAAATAATTGTTAATTTCAGTGCAAACTCAAGTGGCGTTATAATTTGGCAAACTCTTGGCAATGTGTCGCCAAACTTTTGGTCGGCCAAGTTTTTCGCCAACTTGGCGACAAATTTGGCGCTTTTTTTTTTTAATTTTATATTTTTTTTCATTTTGCTTCCTTTTGGCCACTATTGAAGATGTTTTGAGAATGTTGAATTACAGTAATGTTGAATGTTGAATTAAATGTTGAATTACATTAAAATATCCAACATTCGGAAAATTAAACCATTATAACACATTTTTACTTCCTTTTACAAAAAAGGAAGTATTGTATTCGCGAAAAAAAAAAATTCACCTAAAAATCCGCCTTAATTTCCATTTTGCTCACCTTCGAATGAATATTGAGTTTTTTCTTTCAACCCGACCGACATGTGCATAAGAACGTATAGACACCCGAAATATCCATTTTGATGATTCCCAAGTTAATTACAATAGTTTTTCTCGTGACGTGCGTATGTACGTATGTCCGTATGTATCTCGCATAACTCAAGAACGGTATGTCCTAGAAACTTGAAATTTGGTACGTAGACTCCTAGTAGGGTCTAGTTGTGCATCTCCTCTTTTGGTTGCATTCGAAAGTTCCAAAGGGGGCCTTTTCCAACAGCCTAACAACAGTTAAACTAGCTTCGTTGAAAATAATATTTGATTTCAAAAGTTATTTCTTCAATACAAACAAAATGTGTAGTCAGATTTTAAAGGTCAACTATCGTTTGTTTAAAAAAAATGCATATGCAAGATAAATCAAAACTTATAAATATGTTTTTCCTTTTAATTATTCTAGACTTCGATATCCTTAAGCAAAGTAACGCTTATTAATTTAATAATTTCTTTCCAACACTATGTAAGTATTAGTAAGATTTTTATTTCCATTGAATGCCTCTTAATTTTTCGTCTTGGACTGAAAATCAAACAAAATATAATAATTGATGACATTAGTGTCAAAAGATTTATCCTCTGCATGTAAGAACTATAAAATAAAGATTCTTTACTGATTAAAAAGCAGGAAGAGTAAGAAGGAAGTCTCGGAACTTTGATGCGAAACAATTTAAAATGACGTAAAGCGAAAATAATAATGGCACATGTCATGAAAACTCAGAAATTAAAGAGATAATATCTTTCTGAATTTTAAATGTTGTTCTCATACATTTTAAAGTACAGAATTTCATTAAAAGAAAACTTCTTCATTTGTACTTTCAGCTTCACAGCTTCACTTCTATTCAGCTGAGTCAAAAGTTTCTTCATAACTAATATTGAACGATTGAATATTGAAATATGTTATGTAATCATAACATGGAGAATGTTTCTTTCTAGAATAAAATTCCTATTTTTAAGCTTTCTTCTGCATCTGTCTGTTCGCCGTACGCATATATATATATATATATATATATATATATATATATATATATATATATATGTGGGGGGGGGGGTCATTCTCCAGAAAACGTAACTTTTGAACGCAAATATTTGCCAATTTTGAAACCTTTTGTTTTCTTTTTTTTCATTCTTACATAAAAGTGTTACCTAATAGAAGTAACCATAAACAATGGCCCAACTAAGTTCCAATTATTTTACGCATAAATTTTTAAAAAAATGCCTCTTTGACGGAAATAAAAAAATGGATTTTTTTTAATATTTAAAAATTGAGGACAATTTAATATCAAAGTAGTAATTTTGTTAATTGTGAAAATAATGAGCTATTTTAATTATTAGTGGGATTTTAATATTAAGCTCTCTTAATTAATGTACGGCTTAATTAGTAGTTACCATTTTAGTTTAAATGTGTGTTAAAAATAGTATTAAGTAAATCTGAGAATACACTGGCAATTTAAAATTGTGTTAGAATGCCTAAGAATGATGTATTTAACCTACGTCATTTGTTTTCACATCACAAAAAATGACATTGTATGGTCTGTCACGGAGGTGAAGAATTTTCCATTAATATAGTCCTAATGGATTTGTCTTTTCTTCGTTGCTACAATCGGCACATGTCAAGCATATGAAAACATGTTCACTTCTTTGTTTACATTAATTTACATCCCTGAAATTCCAGTTCACGGAGTTGAGAAGTCAGAATAACCACACGAAATTTTTACAGCAAAATCTATCTCCTTGTTTTTCAACAAAAATCTCACAATTTCAACTATGACTGAAAATAAACAAGGGTATGGTATCATGTAAAGTCACCCTTGTATCATGGAAAATAAAATTTTATGTCATTACTTCCATGTGTTAATAAGGAATGGCATTTTAAGTTTAGGTAACGGAGGTGAGCATTTTTTGTGTGACATGACTACATATCCTAAAAAAACGAACTAAAATGCAATGTGTATCATTTTTTTTTACCAAGCTGCCTTTTTAAGGAGTTGGTTACAAAAAGGTCTTTTCTAACATTTTACTGCAGTGTTTCACAAAATGCGCTATCTGCTCGTTTTGCACTTAATTGTATTAATATCTATCAATACATGTAATGTGTGTGTGTGTTGTTCATTATTTTTAATTTCAGTAAACATTTTAGTTCATTTCTCTCTTAGATTTTAATAAATTAACATGGACTGTAAAATGAAATAGCTTTGTTTCTATTTTTGTTTGTTGCTCGTGAACAAGAATTCTTAAACATAAACACTATTTCATAAGACGAAGAATGAGGGGAATATATCAATAACTTTTAAAGAAACGGTGTGTCAAAAATTTTCGTAATTTATTTAAGTGCACCAATTAAAAATTTTCTCTTGAAAATTAGCTATCACATTTTTCTTTAAAAGCATCAATTATTTAGCATCGGATGTTGAATCGATCGCACCAATAAAACACATTTTGCACGGAAGGTGAATTTTCTTGTTGAAGTGATTTATGTATCATCAGCTGAAAGTTTAATGATAAAGTTTAGCAGTAAATTTTTAAAAACAGCATAGTGTTATTATCTTTTCCATCAGCATCTGTTACAGTTAGTATTATTATTTTTTAATTCTAATGTTTTCACGAGCAAAAACTAACTACCGAACCATTAATCACTAGGTATTTCAGCACTCGTAAAATTGAAAACTAAGATCTTCCTAAAATTTTTACTTTTCTCAAAAGTAAGGAATAGTTTTGAATCCTTTCAGAATATGAAACTGATACCATCATTTTACAGCAACACATTAAACCATCCACTTTTTGCCCCTTGCTTGTGCTTTTTTTTCCGAATGCATATGTTTTCAGAACGGATTTGGTATTGAGATCGATTTTTGAAAATTCCAAAAAAAAAAAAAAAAAAATGCAACATAAAATATCTAGTTAAATATCAGCTTTTGGAGATTAGCTTTTATACCTGTGCGAAAATCTAACCTTCATTTAGGCTGAGGGCATCACACTGGATTAAGCTCTGAACCAGGGCAGAAGCGTAAAGGATTCATACCCCGACGCCCCCAAATACATATCGAGGAATGCAGAGTACGTGATCATTAAATCCTTGGATTCCGTAGTCAGTCGCTAGCAGTCTCCGCAAAAGATTTATGCTGAAGTTTCGGAGGTGGATCTACTACCTATTGAGGTCAAAGTTCGACGTTTTCTCACGTGGATGGGGTCGAATCTCTCTCCCAAGAAGGCCGGCTTGGGGCCAGTGCATTAAGACAACAACAAAAATCTTGATTAGTGTTTTATATGCATGGTTTCTTATCCACCCAAGAACGATGGCCCACTCTTTCACGCTTCGGAGTAACTGTAGAAAATTAGACTCTGATAAAAAGGATAGTAAGGTTTAATGATGGGCATAATCGAGAACATTTGATGATCGAGATCTCGGGAATAGAGCATTTCTCATAATCGAGTAATTGACAATTCAGATCTTTCTAAAGCGAGAATTCGAACGTTTGATAATCGAGATCTTTTGCAATTGAGAACTCGAGCGATTGCAATTGAGATCTTCTGAAATTTAGAACTCAAGCGATTGACAATCGAGATCTTTCGAATCGATATCTTGGGATGTAATAATCGATTACTCGAGCTGTGATAATCGGTAACTCGAGACACGACAATTGAGAGCTCGAGATACGATAATCGAGAACTCGAGTTGCAATAATTGAGAACTCGAAATCTGATAATCGATATCTTTTGAAATCGAGAACTCAAGCGATTGACAATCGAGATCTCGAGCGATTGACTTCTTGATTATTTTGAGTCAAGATCTCGAAATGTAATAATCGATAACTCGAGCCGTGATAATCAGTAACTTGAGAGACGATAATCGAGAACTCAAATTACGATAACCGAGAACACGAGATCTGATAATCGAGAACTCGAGATCTAACAATAAGGAACTAGTGATAATCGAGTTCTCGAATGATCTTGAGTAATCAAGTGATTCAATTATGATAGCTAGATTATCCCCATTACTAGTAAAGTGACCCTAAATTCCCCGAACAAAGCAAAGAAGCTTTGGTCAGTTTTGACCTGTAGGAATGCTTGGTTTGATGCAGATCACCCCCGCCCCGGCATAATGCAAAGTGCAGACGTATGAAGTTTCCGAACATATTTTGTGGCACTTGCACTACAGTTAATAAGACGATGGATTATAGTTTGATCACACCTTGAGGTCTTTTAGTTTCGTTATATACCTAAATGTTCCCAAAGAATTAGGCTAGTTACCTGTCCAAGAAACTGTCCAAATAGCTCAAAAGAGCCTCAGTAAAAATTATAGTATGTTCAACAACTTTCAGGGTAAAAGAAAAACTATTGATAAATATTACTAGGCAAAATTACTAAGTAACAATAGGCTTTAGAACTTTGCCAATTTCTTTGACGCAAATGAACTATAGTTTGACTACATATACCCATGTCCATTAGACCAACGTTCCATGAAGTCGTAAATGTGCCCACAGGATCAAAAAACCTAACTGTCCAAGAAATAGATTTTACAGCCAAAAGCGTCTTAGCTAAACGTATAAGGTGTTCGCAACTTTCAGGGGGGGGGGGAGGCTGAAAAATCTTATTAGTCAAAGTTACTAAGTAGTCAAGAGCACAGAAATTCTTTGTGGAAAATATTTTAGCCTAACTAGCAATAGAACTTTTACAAAGCAATAATTGAAACTTCAGTTTAACGGCTTGAGGCAGTAATAGAAATTTCAGTTCATCAGCTTTATCTAATAAAAACTGAACGTTTTGTAACATTTAATGGAATGAATCTAGGAAAAAATCCCGATTTTATGCCTAAGAGAAGCCTGCTCCGATCTTTTTCCACCTTTTCCTGTAATTGCCGTCTTCTACAATAAAAGAGACATGCACAAAAAGGCAACTTCAAGTATGTAAAAAATAATTCGAAGATCAGTAGATGAGAAACGAAAAAGAAAAATCTCAATAGCAATGACACTTTTTCGAAGGGAAACGGAATCTTACGTTTTTTTTTCTCCCAAGCATTTATTGAAAAGAGCAAAATTAAATCTTTTACTTTTATCCTTTAAAGAATGCCTGAAAGGAAATTAAAGAAAGTCGTCGAACGGTAAGTCTTAGGAGGGATCAAGCATTAATAAATTAAAGAGCGTAACTTTATTTAAATTTCTTGTAAATCTTTTTTTTTCTGATTCTGTTTTCCTGTTTTTTTTCATTTATTCTTTTTTTTCCTTGTCAATTTGTCGTTTTCGATTTCTCCATTCTTCTGTATATTAAGCTATTTAACATTTTTAAAAATAGGAAAGCTGTAAGCTTTATTATTAGCTTCATTAAGACAAGCGTATCAGTTTTGATGCTACATTGCGAGAAAAATCCAATTTTATTCTACCCAGTCGTGCAAATATTCTGTTTTGCGAATGATGGGTGATTATATCGTTTTGAAGTAAAAATAAATTATCCTTATTCGCATTCAAAAATTGAATTTAACGCCTTTGTATTTAATATCGAAACAAAATATTCAAACATAATATATCTCTACATAGTATAAAATGAAGTCTCCAAAAAGCGTCTGTGTGTTTGAACTCGCAAAACTCGAAAACTACCCGGCGAATTGCGCTGAAATTTTCACAATTTGTTCCTTTAAGTCCTGAAAAGGTTTGCAGACCAGTTCGAATAAATTTCGATGAATAGTTCTTTCTTTATTCCAATTTACGTCCAATTTTCACATAAATTCTCGAATATGGGGGTGAAAAATTACTTGCACATATTAATATTACATATCGTTAGAAAGGGTAGAATTTTCCGCGTTCTACGCAATTTGTTTCAATGCTCTAACTTTATTACAACGGGAGTTATTTGCGTTTTTAGCTCGATTTGTTTTAGGCTTAGCTGAAATTTAGGTACTACTTTCTTCATTAAATAAATCAATAAAAAGTGAAGGAATTGTCCCACAGCTTTCTTTTTGACGTCATTGGAAAAGTGACCTTTTTTACTCCAGATCTAACTCGACCTCTGGTCGAAAAAAAGCTTTTATCTCGAAAGGAAAAAAAATTACAAGCCTTTTTAAATTATCAAG
Organism: Uloborus diversus; assembly: GCF_026930045.1. Taxonomy (NCBI): domain Eukaryota; kingdom Metazoa; phylum Arthropoda; class Arachnida; order Araneae; family Uloboridae; genus Uloborus; species Uloborus diversus. Next base: position 257,596,087 of record NC_072731.1, read on the forward strand.
TTTAAGAAATCTCGATTCCATTCAAATTGTGAACCATTTTCTTTCGCATTTTAATTCCTTAAACTTATTTTGTGTTTCCATGGTTACGCATTTTAAATCCATCTTTCTGGATTTAATTTCTTAAAAGTATTTTAATATCTGTCGTCATTGTTTGGAAGGGAAATCATAATATTTTTTTAATTTATTTTTTACGCCTGATTGTTGAATATACGTCACTTGACACAATTTTTATTTTCAAGATGGACCGGGAAAAGCCGGGCAACGCAACTTATTTCAAATAAAGGATATTAAAAAAAAAAAGAAAACTTTTATATCTACGTATCTCATAGCTTTTTGTTTTAGCCCTTAAGTTTGTTAAAGACTTTGAAAAATTCTAAAAAAAGTTGTTAGTCCCAACTCCGTTAATGATCCTGTAACCATCAGAAAAGCTTTTTTGACGGTTACTGAGAGTTGGCTTAATCTATGGTCAACTAATTGTTAAAATTAGTCAGCCTTCCGTAATATCCTGGGATACTTTATGAAACGTTATCCGCTGCAGGAATAATGATGACGTTAATTGATACTTTCATAAAGGAAAAGTTTTCAGATATTACGTGGTTAGATGAAGGAAAATAGTTAACTGTGTAGTTAGAGTTTTTTTTTTAACTTCATAATTTCTGACAAAACGAGCTGATGTGTGCATCACATGACTTCCTTTTACTCCAATTTAATGTCATTTTCTCATTACTGGCAATTTTAATGTGATTCAATAGTTTACTTTCTAAATATCACCAACAGTGGCCAAATTGAAACCAAATTTAAAAAAAATCGCCAAATATAGGCTAAGTTGGCAAAAAAACTTGGCGATCAAAAGACTGGCGATATATCGCCAAGTGTCCGCCAAATTATAACACCACTTGAGTTTACATCAAAATTAACAATGATTTCCTCCCAAAAAGGGGCAAAAGACCCCTTTTGGAACATCCGAATGCAACTAAAAAGGGAGGTGCACAACTAGACCCCACTAGGAGTCTAAGTACCAAATTTCAACTTTCTAGGACATTCCGTTCTTGAGTTATGCGACATACATATACACATACGCACATACATACGTACATACAGACGTCACGAGAAAACTCGTTGTAATTAACTCGGGGATTGTCAAAATGGATATTTCGGGTGTCTGTACGTTCCGAGGCATACATCTATGTGTGGTCCGGTTGAAAACAACCCGTCAACGTTCATTCGGGGGTGAGCAAAATTGAAATTAAGGCCGATTTTTGATTGAAATTTTTTTCGCGAATACAATACTTCTTTTTTTGTAAAAGGAAGTAAAAAAAAGAAGAGAGAAGTCTATTTTTAAGGGTCAGTCCAAACCGCGTGACACTCGTACCGGATTGACACCGAAAATTGATTTCACATTTAAAACAAATATATAAATACTTGAATTCTGAAAAATTTACCGGTACATCTTAAATTATATTTCATCTATCATACTTAACGAAAATAGAGCTGTATATTGCGGGGCGGGAGTGGTTATATATGAGTCTATAGCAAAATTTTTCGTAAAATGCAATCGTATTTTGTACTTGTCTTTTAATTTTAACTTTCGTCTCACCAAAAAAAGAAAAGAAATTAATACAACTTGGTTTCTGAAAGTTGAACGAACTGCATTTTCGAAAAACACATTAACGGTTTTTTTGCTGGACTAGGTGTTGGGGTGACACCAGATATCATCGTCTCGAGTGACTCTAAACGTCCCATGGCTTAATCTCAATCTTATTAACTGAAAGACTGACGCAGCAACAGCTACACATTTTCACGTCTGAAAACCTTTTCATTTTTTAAAGTTAATTTAATCATTCAAGTTACTTCTGACCTTTTTTCTTAGTTTTCAACAATATATTTTACATTACAACAACAGCCTTCTTTGTACTATCTTTAGTTTTTGCATTTACTGTAGAATTGGCTGTAAAAAGAGGAAACGTATGAAAGCAACGTAGAGTAACAATTTTTTTTTTGAGTCACAGAAATTAGATTGAGTAGGGTGGTTCAAAAATACATGTAAAAAAAAAAAAGTTTCTCCTAGATACCTGGACACCCTTTCAATATTGTCCCCTTATAATACCCTTCAATAGTTGAATAGGGTGGTTCAAAAATACATGTAAAAAAAAAAAGTTTCTCCTAGATACCTGGACACCCTTTCAATATTGTCCCCTTATAATACCCTTCAATAGTTGAATAGGGTGGTTCAAAAATACATGTAAAAAAAAAAAGTTTCTCCTAGATACCTGGACACCCTTTCAATATTTTTAGACTTGTGAATAGCAATATTCACAAGTCAATATTTTTGACTTGTTCTTCAATATTTTTAGACTTGTGAATAGCAATATTCTGGGAAAATTTTAGCTTTCTGTTTCATCTGAAAGAGGGTGCTCACCACCCTTCCCCAAACTTAATCAATATGGGGGATGAGGTTGAAAAATATATTGAACTGAAAAAAACAATGCTGAGTATTATAATATACACGAGTAATGTGCATATACATTGCAAAAAAATAATTATTTACAAAAAAACATTTGGGAAAATATAATGTTTCTAAATTTGTGGTATTTTATGTGCTACGGCTAATGATAAATTAAGGGGTCATTGAGCACCGTCTTAAATTTTGCGTTAGAAGATGAAACTTTTACAGCATAATACTATTAGTTAGTCTAAAACGAACTGATGTGTGCATCACATGAATTCCTTTTACTACAATTTAATGTCATTTCCCCGTCATTAGCCATTTAATGTGATTCAATTGTTTACCCTCTATATCACCAACAGTGGACAAATTGAAACCAAATTAAAAAGAAAAAAAAGAAGAAAAATCGCCATATTTGTCGCCAAGTTGGCTAAAAATTTTGGTGACCAAAAGACTGGCGATATATCGCCAAGTGTCCGACAAATTATAACGCAACTTGAGTTTACATCGAAATTAACAATGATTTCCCTTCAAAAAGGGGCAAAAGACCCCCTTAGAAACATCCAAATGCAACCAAAAGGAAAGGTGCACAACTAGACCCCACTAGGAGTCTACGTACTAAATTGCAACTTTCTAGGACATACCGTTTTTGAGTTATGCGACATACATACACACATACATTCGTACGTCAAGAGAAAATTTGTTGTAATTAACTCGGGGGTCGTCAAAATGGATATTTCGGGTGTCTGTACGTTTCTAGGCATATATCCTAGTGTGATGGGGTCGAAAAAAAAACTCAACATTCATTCGGGGGTAAGAAAAATGGAAATTAAGGTCGATTTTTGAGTGAAATTTTTTTCGCGAATACAATACTTCCTTTTTTGTAAAAGGAAGTAAAAATGGTAGGTGTCCTGAAATGTAGCTTAAAAAAAAAGTTTTTTTAACCATCCTACAGTTGAGGATCTTTGGCTCTGCTGCTGGTGCATCTACAGTCACAAACAATGTTAAAACTCACTACTTCATAAATGTGATGCTCATTCTGTTACTTAATTTAATTTATTCATGTGGGTATTAAGTTGACTTCAAGTTAGTGTTTTTAATTACACTTGCATGTTATGACTATCTGAAACAACCAAAAAAAGTGTCAAAAACCAAAGATGAATCCTCTTGTTTTATTTATTTCGTGATTGTTGTAAATTACAACGGTTTCAACAAAAACATTGGTGAGTAAAGTTTAAAATAAAATCGTGGGAAAAAATGTAGACTAAACCATTACGATGGGTTGATAAATTTCAAGCGAAAAGTTTTGAAACTTTTAGGTCATTACAGTTTTTTATGATAATCACTTTGCTTGTTAATTAAGAGAGAAAGCAAACTTGCCAAGACAAACATTTTTTATCTCTAAACATAAGATATCCGTTATAAAAACGAGTTTTTTGACCATGAAATACATTTCTTTATTTTTGAAGCATGTTTTTAGAATCTTCGTAATTATCGCTCTTTATTCTCGTTAAATGATGCTCAGATTTTTTCCCTATCACTTTTAGGCTTTTTAAATGAATTTCTATTTTCTTTTTGTGTTCATTTTTTTTTTGTAGATTTTAATATTTATCTCATGCAAACATGCGTATTTTGGCATTTTTATTACGGTTAACTATCGATTAAAGCAGTAAAGTTTGCAGTAGATTAATTGTCAATGCATTAATTGAACTATTAAATTTTAATATAAAATTAATCTAACGCAGTCTTTGGAACAACAAATACTGTAATTTTTTTTAGTTATTTATATTACAAAAGTGTAAGTTAGAATAATAAAATACATTAAAATATTTTAGTAATTCATTTTTTACTTTTATAGATTTTATTTTCTCGCCGATAAAATATTTATCTTTTACATTTCAAAATTGAATATGGATCACAATTTCCTAATCGGGCAACTCGGTTGCACTTTAAAATATTAGTAACTCTTTCATCTGTTTCTTAACTCAGGATCTAGCGTGATAACTTACAACATATCAGTCACATGATTTTATTCATTTGCATGGTGCCTGAAATCCACACATATATATATATATATATATATATATATATATATATATATATATATATATATATATATATATATATATATATATATAATAGCCAATGATGGAGTAACGATCAACAATGAAATTCGCGCTACGGCATGATAAATTGATAGTATTATTTTGGTTATGTTTGACATGCAGGGAAAGGCTTTATTCTGTCAAGGCTGAGCTGGATCCGGTAACTTAACTGTTTTACTGGTAAAACTGTGCATTTCAGGGGAATGAAGAAATGAGAAAGTGGTCAACAATGAACGCTATCAACTGGAGTTTAGGGTTCATCCAATGGAGTTAGGGTTAAAACTTCAATTATCAAAGTATCACCAAACAGGCAATTGCTTCGTTCAAATGTAGAAGCAATTTTCACTTGTCATATCTTGACGGGCGATTTTCTAGTAATTAAGGAAAAACATAAGCTTTCTCTTCGCATCATATAGTTATTGCTTAAAGTTTTTTTGTGGGTACACCATAACTTACTTAACACTTCATAAAAATTCGTAAGTACGTCATCCAAAAAAATAAATAAAGAAAGAAATCCTATTTTGCCTGCTTTTTGAAAAACTAAGAACGTATTTTTAATTAGTTACTTCAGTTAAATTGCACATATTAACAATACAAACACTTGCACAGTAAGAAAGATCTACACTGTTAATTTTTTTCTGAAATTTTACCGTGAAAGTTACAGGAATCCATGTTGCTAGTAACTTCTACTGTAGAACCCTATTATACTGTGACATTTTACAGTAGAAAAAACGAAAATGCTGTGGCTAGTTGTACTAAGTAACTAAGCAAAAAGAAGAAATTGCACGCAGTTGGGTCCGAACCTGCGCCATAAATATATGCCTCGCACCATAAGTCACGTGGTGCAGAAATTGGCGCTGCAATCGCTTACTTTTTCCCGTAAAATGTACGGCAAAATAATTTCTGTACTGCAAACCCTCCGTTTTACCGTAATAGTAAAATTAAATTTTTCCTGAATTATTAACAGTGTAGAGTAACGCAACAACGGTAAAAGTAGTTTCACATCGAGAAAGTGTATTAATAAATTTTGAATTAAATAAAAGGTTTCTATAGGGCTATAGTAAACTCCCGATTATACGCGAAATAGGGTGGCAAGGTAGCCGCAGAAAATCTGACTAATAGGTAAAAGCTACTGTATACAATAGTTAAAAAATATGGATAACTCTCACACATATGTGTAAATTATAATTAAAAACATTGTTACATTTCATCTAACCAACATTAAATGAAAAACAATGTACATATGAGGCAGTGAGAAGCAAAGAGATGCAAGTGGACATTTTCAAGTTTTGAGTAAAACGCATTTAAAGATTTGCTACTAGGTAGGCTTTCATTAAAATTTTTCTCTAAATCATGCTGTACAGCAGCCCCTACCAGGGCTACTAGTACCATCTCTAGCCCCAGGACAGAGGAGAGGTTCACCTACCATGCGTACTGGTTATCTCCAAATTTTTAATTTTGCCACTTGTGAGAATCCCTTTGCTTCTCACTGCCTCATATGTAAAAGCTAAGAACGAACAATAACACAATCATAAGTTTTAAAAAAAAAGTTAATGATCCTTAAATACATTTTTTTAAAAATATGAAAAAAAAAAAAAAACCGCTGATAATCCGAACCGCTGATAATCCGACCGACGATAATCGGGAGTTTTACTGTACGTTCAAAAATGTTAAACATTTATTGATATTTTTGTCACATTCTAAATAAATAAATAAATAAAAAGTACTTCTGATTTAAACAAACATCTATTCTATACTCCTTACCACATTTAGTTTGGTGTCGCACTTAATTTCAGTACACATTGCTTATTTTGAGTGAGTTACGCTTAGCATGTTTGAGCATTCCACATAAAAATTCGATACGAAGAAGTTCTTCAAAAAAAAAAAAAACCTTGCAGGTTTTCTTTATCTTCTAAGATTTAAATTCCTCCAGAACATAACGTTATCCCTTTAATAAGCTATACTTTGCACCAAGGTGGTGGCCAGAAGTAATCTTTAAATCACAGTGATTTCCCCACGTTGAACCCATTATTTACAAGGCACGACCCCTACACCATCCCGGAAGCGGGAGCTCTTGCTGAGCAACTCCACACGCAATGTGAGAATTAGCAGCTGAGCCACGGAGCAGTTCCGAAGCAACTCTAGTCTCAAAATTAGATCCCCAACGGAGAAATCTCTCGAAGACTTCAAGTATGATGAAAAAGGAAATTTAAGGAAATAAATGGAAATTTACTTTCCGGCCGTGCTTTACTTCCATGAGTACGAAGAGAACTTGCTGCGCAGTCTTGAGTTAAAAAGATGGTGTTGGTAAAAAATGGGAAATGTTCGGGAGCGAGCTAAATGTTCTGCGCATTGGTGGTAGACATGCTTGTTTAAGTTCTTTTTCATAATATCTTTATGTACTACAAAATCTAAACGATTCTGGCTGTTATTGCTATTTGTAAATTAGCCGTCTGTTGTGGCTTACATTTATTTTTTGGGTTTTATCGTCTGCAACAGCAGATGTAGATAGAAGAGTTGTTTTCATAAAACTGTTAGCCATAATTTTCCCTTAAATTCCAAACATTGTTTTTACTTCCTTTTACAAAAAAGGAAGTATTGTATTCGCGAAAAAATTTTCACTCAAAAATCGACCTTAATTTCTATTTTACTCACCCCCGAATGAATATTAAGTTTTTTTTTTCCGACTCGACCACACGTGGATGAGTGCCTAAGAACGTATATACGCGCGAAATATCCGTAATGACGATTCCCGAGTTAATTACAACGAATTTTCTCGTGACGTCTGTATGTATGTATATATATCGTACGTGCGTATGTATGTCGCATAACTCAAGAACGACATATCCTAGAAAGTTGAAATTTGGTACGTAGACTCCTAGTGGGGTCTAGTTGTGCACCTCCCCTTTTGGTTGCATTCGGGTGTTTCTAAAGGGGTCTTTTGGGGGAAATCTTTGTTAATTTCGATGTAAACTCAAGTGGTTTCATAATTTGTCGGACACTTGGCGATATATCGCCAGGCTTTTGCTCGCCAAGTTTTGTCCACAATTTGGCGATATTTGTTTTTAAGTTTCTTTCAATTTGGCCACTGTTGGTGATATTTAGAGAGTAAATTATTGAATCACATTAAAATTGCCAATAATGGGGAAATTACATTAAATTGGAGTAAAAAGGAAGTCTTCAGTTCATTTTGTTATATAGCAATACATTAAGGGGCTCATTCAAATCTAATATAATTCGATCGAATCAAATACAATCATTTGTATCTACTAATAACGCAGCTAGAAATTTGATTTTCCTGACCCAGAAAGGAAATTTCTTGTTACGCTACTGGAAAAGTAGAATTCGATCAAATCGAACAAATCCAGTTGAGTGAGCCCCCGAATCCAAGCATTTGTGTCAAGGTGTAAATGGGCAAAAAAATGAGGAAAAACAATACGCAGATGAATTTTAATAAGATCGGCCTCTGGTCCCTGCACATAGTTCGTTTAAACCCTATTTCTCTCATTGAATGCGAATGAATTACTGCAAAAAATATTAAGAACATATTATTATTTTTTTGCTTGTAAAAAAAAAAGAATGAAGAAAGAAAAAAAATTGTAACGATGTGTATACAACGCTTTGTAAAGAAGTCCAATTTTATTCGGAAATTACAAATAAAATTAATTTAACCTAAAGATTTTATTTTTTAAAGATTTTATTTTTTGTTGTTAAAAAAACACTTCAATTTTAAATTATCACAAGAAAAATATATAAACCATTCATAGTCTGAGTTACTGGCAATATGGATTTTTTTTCCATACTTTTCACATGTAAAACAATTTGTGACACATATTTGCTTTATTTTACATAAGCGGTCCCGCACGGCTTTGCCCGTAGTAGAAAATGAAAAGGTCATTTGATTAACCTGTATATTTACAAATAATGGATGATGAATTTCTCGCCAATTTGCAAATGTTAATTTACTCGTCCATGTTATGGTAATTTGCTCGGTAAAATGTTCTTAAAATTGGAGTAGAAAAAGAACAAAATCGAATTTTTAAAAAATCGCTTCAAGATACACACCCCCACAGTACAAACTAATTTCATGAAAATCGACCAGACGGTCAAGGCGGTATGCGCGTCCTAGAGATCTAGACATCTACACATCGATACATCCAGACAGAAATCCAGACTTTCAGCTTTATTATTAGTAAAGATTAAAGGAATTTCCCTTTTTAAGTAAAACAATTTAAAACTATCAGAAAAAAAAAGAAAAATAATCTTGTAATTTAAAGCCAAAATGTTAGTTTTGAATGTAAAAACTGGTTTCAACACATCTAAAACAGTTTCGTAAACTAATAAAATTAAAATATATTGCATCGTATTGAATGAAATTACGCTTCAATATTCCTGAGAAATATTAAACCTTTAAAATAAATTATGGAATATCATCTTATGTGTGAGTAAAAGTAATTCGCGTTTCTTAATTGAAATATCTAAATTTTTAGTGACAACATTTTCAGTTTCATACGTATTGCACATTTTTTTTTCTCTTATAAATGTCTCGAATAAGCAAAAGATTGTGTGAAATATTCCGAAATGCAAATGTGAATGCATTTCTGCTACGGTTTTGCGTACAAAAACTTCTCTTAAGGTAATGTTGCTGCCTCGCAAATTTATTGCATTTCAAACCATAAAATTGATTTAAAGCAAACAAAAAATATACGATAATATGAGATAGTTATATTTCCAAGTGTGGGAGGGAAAGCTTTCTTGATGTGTTTCTACCGAAGTTTTATTTGAAAAGTATGTTAAAATACGCTAATGTAGAGAATATATTTTAATTTTCTTTACATTTCACGGGAAGTAAATGTTGTTTGAAACAGTTGATTTTTTTGAAATGAAGCATAAATTCAAGATTTAATTAGAATATTAAAGCATTTGAAAATTCTAATATTAGTGGAATTAAATTCATTTCAATAGGTTCATCATGTGCAATGATTCATAAACACATTAACACAAAGTTAGCTATTTTTTCTGATTTCTGTTGAAAAAAAGAGCTAATGAACTTTATATATATATATATATATACATACACACAGTAATGTCCCTCTAATACGAACACTAACGGGACAAAATAATTTGTCCCGTTAGTATAAGAGGGGAGTCCGTTAGGAGGGGTTTTACAGTATATGTATATAAAATGTATTACTTTTAAATTTACCGTTTGTAGTTCATAAGTTTTGACTTACAGTTTCTTGGCCAAGTAGAGATAGTAGACAATGAAAATACTTCTGGTAAAACGTGCAATACGTTTTCCATAAAATATTATAGCTCCAAAATGATAGAAGCAGATAACGCAGTAAAATCTTTCCAATAAACACCAAAAATTATATTTTGATGCTGGGAAAAGGGAAATTATACAATTACATAACAAGGACAACCTAAACATGGTTAAATGCTATTAACTAACAACATTTACTTACCATGCCTTCTCTCATTAACTCAGTACAAAATTATTGTTTCAAACAGATCGAATTTACTTAATCGTAAGCCACACCTCATTTTTTAAGGATTCTGCCACCAGTATTCCAAAAAGATCAGTTTGTTTGCTAAATAATTTACGATTAGTTTGCTAGAACAGCATGTCATAATTTTGTTTGATAAGCGAAACTGTTTTTAATGTCCAATTTTTCCCCCCGGAACCCCTGTTTTTTCTTTAACAGCTATAGTTTAAAATTAATCTTTTGGAAATGGTGAAAAGTCAACTAAAATGAAAATCATTTCATGCAATAGCTATTGTCTTAAAAAAGTAATTTAAAATTAAATTAAATTTTCTTAAAATAACTTAAGAAATTCGTTCAAACAAATATTTAAGGTTCAAAATTTAGTAAGGTAAGTGGTTCGATTCTATTATCAAAGATATACTAAAAATTATTATTATTATTATTATTATTATTTTGAATTAAAGTTAAATTTTTGCATCAGGTCTCGCACGTGAAGTAACTAGTTGCAAATGATAAAAGTGCCAAAACCGTTTTTCGTGACAGTTGAAAATATGCATCGTTGAAACTGCATGCAAATTCCAATAACGACATTGATTTAAATTTCTGTTGTGAGAATGAATCTGATGTTATTTCAGTAAAAGATTCATATTCTTCTACTCACATTGTCAAAATTTCGCGAACTAAAATAAATATAAGTTTTTCTAAATAAATAAATCGGAAATTCATTTTGATATTTTTCTGTTGCTTATTTGGAGAATAGTGGTTTAAAGCATCTCTCAAATCTTATAATATCGATTTCTTAAGGGATTATTGTTGAAGCAAACCTAACCTGGCAGCGTCGTAATGCTGTGATTTCACATTGCTATCTGGTTACGTTTCTCACAACTACAATTTTAATCATAAGGAAGAAAAATCTAGGGAAACTCTTGTGGATTTCTATGGAACATTAAGATTCTTTGGATCTCAATTTAAAAAACGATGAGTTAGAAGATAGATATATTTGCGATTGTTGATGGAGAAATCCGTAAAAAAATGGGCGTTGCTTAACATTGCAACCTGGATTCTAAAACTTTCTTACATTCTATTCACGGAACACATAGATCGAAAGTGTTGCTTAGGAGTGCAACCTGGATTCTAGAACTTTCTTGCACATTCACGGAACACATAGATCGAAAGTGTTGCTTAAGAGTGCAACCTGGATTCTAGAACTTTCTTACACTCTATTCACGGAACACATAGATCGAAAGTGTTGCTTAAGAGTGCAACCTGGATTCTAGAACTTTCTTACACATTCACGGAACACATAGATCGAAAGTAAACAGAAAGGTTTCCAGAAAGTTTGCCATTATGCCATTTTTGGGGCTTTCTCTTAATTAAAAAAATATCTAATAGAATTCGCATTCACCGTTTACTGTCCGTTCTCGAAAGCAAAGACTACCACTCAGGACAGATTCCATTTCAAAAAGGGGCGATAGGTTGAGGGTGGGCACTTCCGCTCGCCCTTGCTATGTCTGTCTTTTTCGACGCTACATTGGAAGAGCTGCTGAACACGTTTTTTTGCACCTTTTACTTCCGGGTTTCCCACACTATTTTAATAAAATCAGTTCGGACCTGACGCATGCTCAAATCGGCGCTAGGTCTCGGCTATAGAAAACAAACAGTATTTGGTACCTTTTTTATTCTTGTCCGAGTCAAACATGTGATTTAAGTCACCAAATGGCGCCATTCTTTGTTTACATCTAGTTTATCCTTTCCGTGAATAAAGTTTAGTACTCATATAAGAAGGGAAGGGAGGAATCCTTGGTCAGTAAATGTTGATGATTGATAGCATACCTCGTGAAATATCTCAAAAAATCTTTACTAATACACGATAAAGCTGTAAGTCTCTCTGTCTGTCAGGATCTCTGTGACGCGCATAGCGCCTAGACCGTTCGGCCGATTTTCATGAAATTTGGCACAGATTAGTTTGAAGCATGAGGGTGTGCACATCGAAGCGATGTTTCGAAAATTCGATTTTGTTCTTTTTCTATTCCAATTTTAAGAACAAAACTATCATAAGATGGACGAGTAAACTACGAAATTATCATCACGTGGAACCGTAACATGGGCAGGCCGATTTGCGAGAAATTCATTATACATTATTTGTAAATATACAAGCGAACCAAAAGACCTTTTAATTTTCTACTACGGGAAAAGCCATGCGGGTGCCACTAGTGTTTAAATAAAATTAAAACATCATTAGTTGCAATATTTAGTAATTATCCAAGTATTTAACCGCAGCAGCAAATTTCGGAAAAAATCTTCAACCTAAATGTACAAATTTAGGACAGAGGGAGTTCATATACTTTTTTGTACTTTCAAGTCGCCATTCTTTTATCCTCCACGCTTCTTTTTTATTGAAAACGTCAACTGCATACAAATAAAGTGATTACAAATCCTCTTATCTCTGCCGAGCTACCAAGCCTTTATAAAATACCTACAGTACTAAACGATGAAAGAGATTTTTTCGACTTTATATATAATTTTCAGGCCATTACTTTTGTATTCCTTTTACTGCAGTGTCAGTCGTTATAAGGGATAAATAAAATGACGAATCGACTGATATCGCTTCATAAAATCTCTCATGTCCCGAAGAAATGGCGGAGCATTGGAATTTTTTCATTTGTAAAGCGTTTTCAAGCAATTCTGAAAAAATTGTTATTTCCCTTTATGTGTAGCAAATAGGTTTATTGCTGAGATAAAATTTAGTTTTCAGAAATTCCATATTGGAAAGTGAATGAAGACTTTGGTTCAGACTTTCAGTTCATAACAAACTTTCAGTTCATAACAGACTTTCAGTTCATAACAAAAGTTTTTTTTTTTTTTTGTTGTTGAGAATGGGAAATTTTGTAAGTAAAACTTAAAATACATTAATAACACATAACAAAAGAAAAAATTACTTATTTTCAGTTCCTATTGATAACTGAATATCTCAAGCACTTCAAGTGCTTCAATTAAAAGTTTAAAATAAGAGGAAATAAAATAGAAATACATCCCACAGAAAGCGAGAAATTGCATTTAGCAAAATTTTTCTTCTTTCTTCGTAATGCAAACAATTAAAAAAGTTTCTTCAGTACTGAATGAGCCAGCTATATAAGGTCAGTTTTCTAACTGTTGACTCGAAAATCGACTCTCTTTAATTCTACTGTACTTTTACCATGATTCAGTGATGTCAGTACTTTTTGGGCTTAAGTCCCCATTCTCTCAAAAAAAAAAAAAAAAAAAACACATTTTGAGTTCCTCCTTCTAGGATGGTTCAATAAAACTTTTTTTCAGCTAGAATCCAGGACACCTACTATTTTTTTTTAGACTTATTAATTGTATTATGATGTAAAAGTTTTAGCTTCTTACTCAAATTTTAAAAAGGTGTTCAATGACCTCCCAATTTAACATTAGTCGTACCATAGAAAATGCCATGAATTTAGAAACATTTAATTTCCTCAGCTGTTTTATTATAAATAATTATTTTATTGCAATGTATATGCATATTACTCGTGTATATTGTAATATGTAGTATTTTTTTCAGATCAATGAATTTCCCCCTCCCCTCCCTCCTCATTCGTTTGAAGTTTGGGAGCTGAGCACCGCCTTTCAGTTGATTTAGGAAGCAAATTCTTCCAGAATATTACTATCCACAAGTCTAAAAATATTGAGGGGTGTTCTGTTATCTAAGAGAAACTTTTTTTACATATATTTTTGAATCACCCTAGCCCCCCCCCCCTTCACTTACCGTAACACTTCTATTTTATAAATGCCAACCTCGTGTTTAAATTTTCAATTGGTTTAGAAAAATATTTTACAAATATTCTGCCCTGGGCAGGCAAAAGGCAGTAACATCAAACTGTTCTTTTTTTTCTGCATTTTTGTCATACGCATTGTCATTTTTGTATTTTTGTCACATTTCTATGTGCGTTAGATTTATTGTACAAACTTACTGATTTGGATTTCGTTTAAAAAAAAAGCGCGGAAAAAAGCGTCTTATTCCAACATTTCCCTATTGTTAGTATAGAATCTAGAACGCGTTTCTTCAAATATCTCGAAAACTCATTCCTGCATATACTGCCGTTTACCTACCCTCGGCAGTATAGTAGTTGTAATCCACTAAAGCGCATTAGATATTATTAAACTGCAATATGAGTATTGATAGTTTTACAACAGTTAACAAATCCTAGAAAATTGTAGAAAATAGATCTTTGAAACACAACATCTGCGAAATATTAGTAAAACATATCGCACACCTAATGCAACACCGTCTTAAGTCAAAAACTTTCGATTTTGAGTTACTTGCCTGTCCTGGTGCATTTTTATTAGTTCTACTAGTGGTATCCGCACGGCATTGCCCGCAATAGAAAAATTAAAAAATCTTTTGGTTCGCCTGTATGTTTACAAATAATGTATGGTGAATTTTCTCACCAATTGGCTTGTACCCATGTTACGGTTCCATTTTATGATAATTTCGTATCCCGCCAATCGGCTTTGTGCCTATGTTACGGTTCTACGTTATGATAATTTCGTAATTTACTCGTCCATCTTATGATATTTTTGTTCTTAAAATTGGAATAGAAAAAGAATCACATCGAATTTTTGAAAAATCGCTTCGAGTTGCACACCCCCATGCTACAATCTAACTTTGTGCTGAATTTCATGAAAATCGGCCGAACGGTCTAGGTGCTATGCGCGTCACAGAGATCCTGACAGACAGAGAGACTTTCAGCTTTATTATTAGTAAAGATTAAAATACAAGACATCCTCAAACGAAAAATAAAACTTATTTTTAAGATGTGCCAATATATTACTATGAGAATTTAAGCTAAGGCGCATTACATTTAAATTGGTTTTTCTCCGAAAGTAGTTTTTGAAGATGTAGCAGTGTTGTACTAGGTGTGCGATATATGCGATGAAGGGGCTTGTTTTTGAGTTAAAACTTTCTCAAACCGTGGTGTCTATGATAGGATATTACAGTTTTAATGCGGGCACGCAAACTGTAATGAAATAGCAATTATGCTTTGCGAAAATTACTATTTTCTGAACCGGATTGGACTTTTTTTTTTTTTTTTGCTCTTGGTTTAAAAGTTTCGGTAACAGTTGCGTGCCTCCATTACAATAATTCTTAGCATCTCTATGTAGGCGTTCCCGCCAGATTGGAAACGGTTGCCCAATTATCTCTTTTCTGGAAGTACCATTTGAAAAAATAATAATAATAATAAACTAGATGTAAATAAAGCTAGTAAGTTAATTTGAATGCAATCTCACACAATGTGCATCATGTTTCAACATACAGCCAGCAAATATCATTTTTAAAACAGCATTTTTGAAGTAGCGTACGCGGTCATTAAATAGTGGGAAAAAAAAAACAAATAAATTACAGCAGAGTATTCATCCAAATTGAAATATCCAACTTTGTATAGTTAATAATGTAGTAAAAGTAGTATTCATAATAGTAGTACTAATGATTAAATGTTTTTAATAATAATAATAATAATAATAATAATAATAATAATATAAATGATAATATAACAGTATTTAACCACAACAGTAATAATAAGCGAAAATAAGTAAGTTTTTACAAATATAGTAAGTTTTTAAAAGTTTTTTACAAATAAACCTAAACTGTTGTAACTACAAGATAAATTTGTTTTATGGCCGTAAGATGCAAAAAAAAAAAAAAAAAGGTTTTTAGCTCGTTTGCGCTTAAGACTGACTGATTTTGCATTAGTTAGTTTTACCATTTCATTTTGTCTCTATGTGGTACTTGAAAAATTAAAGTTGATGGTGTTCCAACTGGAAATGGAAATAAGAATTTTATCGAGTTATATTGAAGACATTAGGTTAAATTTAGTTCTGAGTGCTGAACAAAGTGTGAAACTAAAATAGTAAGAGATGAAATGTTACCACACTTGGGAAGAATTGATTTCCCTCGAGACAATGGAATTTTTCTTCTATGTTTAGCGTTGCGGAAAGAAAGCTGCTTGATATTTGTTTCTGTGGGATACATCGGCTACAGTATGTAAGGCGCAATTTGATGCATGTACAACTCCCATAACATTTTGCTTGAAAATTCATACTTACAAATCTAGGAATCCATAAGGTATTGTAAATATGCGGAAAAAAATAAATAACTGCTTTACAGCACATTTTTTTTAAAAAGTCTGTACGATTATAAAATACTAGCAGTACCCGCACAGTGAGAATTTAACCTAAGAATTTAAAGGAAGCCCGTTGAATAAAACAAAATTCACGCTCCCTACCCCTCCTGATGTGAATTGATCATTTTTCTTTAATTCAAATGCGAACATACCTTTTCAAAAAAAACTTATTAAAATCATTTCAGAGCTGAAAACTATTCACCAAGACACATAAAAAGATTAACAGTAGCTTTAAAATACAAAATAATCTTTCAACTGTTCATCGCTTAACTAGCCAAGCAACCACGCTACCGTAACCCTGCCCTTTAGCGAGTGAAGCGGTTTTCCCCCCTGAAATTTAAAGTATTTAGCCTAATAAATAATGATATAATAATAACTTTATAAATAACAATCACAATTGAATAATACGACAAATTATATTATTTACTTAGATAAGTAACTATCTTCAACTATACGAACAAAAACAAAAGTTGAAGCAATAAGGAAAACAAAACACAATAGAAAAATCCTACAGTATAAAATTATGTACCTGAATATCGAAAAAAAAAACACACATTGAAAAATCAGTTCGCTGACCACAACAGCGTAGCCGACCACACGTCAGAGCCGCGTGGCATTGTTCCTCGCAGCTATCGACACGTTCAGCCAGCGCCCTCTCGAAGAGTTAACTAACCCAACTATATATTAGAAATTTATAGAACTGAACTTACCCCGCCATCTATTATGAATTCATGGAACTAAACAATTAATAGAACATTTAATTTGCAATTACAAATATTTCGGTTATCTGATTTTAAAAAAAAAATGCATATAGCCTTCCTCAATGAGTGGACACAAAAATAATTTTTTAATTCGAACCAGTAGTTCCTGAGATTAGCGCCATTCAAACAAACAAATAAACTCCTCCGCTTTATATTATTACTAGCAGTACCCACACAGCGATGCTCGTGCTAAAAATTTAATGGAAGTCCGTTGAATAAAAAGAAAATGACGTTCCATCCCCCTCTGATGTGAAATGATCATTTTTCTTTGTATAAAATGCGTACACACCTTTTCAAAAAAAAAAAAAAAAAACTATTAAAGTTTCTTTGGAATTAAAACTTTTCGTCAAATCATTAAATTCGATGTACCGTTGCTTTAAAATCTCTATTTAGCGAGTGAAGCGGTTTTTACTGCAATATCGGATTTTTCCGAATTACAGCGTATGTCACTCAGTAAGAAAGCACCTTTCATATAGTGAAGGATTTTTTCGAATAGGTGCAGTGGTTCCGAAGATTTACCTCGAACATATAAACACACAAAAATCCGCCCTCTCTCTTTATAATATTAGTATAGATAGTATAGATTTCACTTTTTTCTTGTGATCTACGTGCAAATCACAAAAATACCCTAACATCTTCTTTATCTTTACTAATAATAAAGCTGAAAGTCTCTCTGTCTGTCAGGATCTCTGTCCGGATCTCTGTGACGCACATAGCGCCTAGACCGTTCGGCCGACTTTCATGAAATTTGGCACAAAGTTAGTTCGTAGCATGGGGGTGTGCACCTCGAAGCAATTTTTCGAAAATTCGATGTGGTTCTTTTTCTATTCCAATTTTACGAACAAAATTATCATAAGAATGACGAATAAATTACGGAATTATCATAACGCTTAACCGTAACATGGGCACAAGCCAATTGGCGAGATACGAAATTATCATAGCGTGGAGCCGTAACATAGGTACAAGCCAATTGGCGAGAAAATTCACCATACATTATTTGTAAATATACAGGCGAACCAAAAGACCTTTTAATTTTTCTATTACGGGCAAAGCCGTGCGGGTACCACTTGTGAAAAATAAAACAAACATTGACACAAACAGACAGATACGCACACTAATAAAAAGGTGTCCCATAATTAAAGCATGATTAGATTTTCCCACCATTTTGCCGTAAATTGTTCGAAGTTTTGCTGTAATTCGTTCGACAGCTGAGAGTTAAGGGTTTGCAAAAATGAAGCGTTATGCTACCATACAGCCAGTGGAACTATTCAATTACTGCATGAGGCATTTCCTTGTAGTGTACTCTCGTTTAGGTGATCACAACTGCCACCCTAGATCGGTGATTTAACATCATTAGATTTCTTCTTAAGGGGGCCTTTCAAACAATTTTTTTCCATTTAAGTAAATTTTATATTTCTTTGAAACCATAACATGCATACTTATTTCTTAATCAATAATTTATTTCCAAAATTTAAAAATATTGCCTACTTTTTTTAAAAATTCAAAAAGTTGAAGAAAATTTCACTTTTTAAAAATCCCTAAGGCTTTTTTATTTTTGCACTAATTAAAAATTTTTTTTTTTGCTAAACGATTACTATAACCATCTCTAAAAATCTGTGCATTCATTTGCTTATGAGCTTATTAGAATATTTTCTCTGATTAATTATGTAAATATCAAAGTTTTTTTTAAATTGGTTTTTAAAGGTTTAACATGCTCTAAACATTTGAGTAATTTATAAAATGCTTATCCAATGCACAGTTTTGTCAAATATGTTATCCCAATTGCAAAAAGTATTACTTTAAAGCTGTATCTTTAATAGAAAAAAATCTTTAGGGATTCTAATGACATCAAAATACCATCATCGGAAAAAAGCAACTTTCTTGAACGGACGACACAGTTCCTGAGAAAAACACAGGAGATTTATTTACACTATGTACAGGAAAGATCCTTAACAACTGATAAATTAATCATCTGCAATTAAGCAAATAACAATCAACACCGTGAACTCTACGGATACACGCGTATTTACATCCATATACGAAAAACAACCCAGCAAAATGCCTCGCAATAAGCAGAGCTAATACACACAGAGCAAAATAAATGCTCTCAGCCTAACGGCTCAGTCGAGACTGACTTTTTATCATGCGGCGCAGCTATTTATTGACATCGAAAAGTTTCCACAATATTCCAAAAGATTCCAGGAAATCGTAGACCGTTATCTTATTTCTTTCCATTCATAAATTTTAAGTTGTGAATGGAACTTGCATAAGAACACATAGCGAGCATGGCCTAAAACTACTCATAACTTTTTAAATATTTGAACTAAAGCAATGAAACTTTTTCCGTGTTTAGGATAGTTTTTAGTTTTGAAATAAGCAATAATTTTTTTTTGATCGTTTCATCATTTTTGAGGTACTGTAACCCCTTAAGAGTTGTTTGAAGTCAAAGTTCTATTCCAACCAGTCTACAACCACCCGTGCTTTACCGTGTCGCGATATCGATCGCCAATAACAGTAACTGCTTGACCAGCCTCAACTTTCATTATTTTTGAACAAAGAAAACGTGTTATTGTACTGTAAAACGCTCCATTTTAAATAACCCTAAACCCTCAGCTATCAAATTGTTCTTTTTCCATTTTACTGCAACAATTTAATGCAAAAATGGCGGCAAATTCAAATCTTGATTTAATTTGGGGAAACCTTCTACATACACACATGCAGAGCAGAGTTGCTTTCAGTTCACTTGTTACATTCATTAAACAATTTCAGGAACGTCAAAAAATAAACTAAGACAATTATATAATGACTTGTAAATTAGCTCAGACACATTTCAGAGATTTTACGTCTTAAGACGAGATCCCTAAGGGCAAGTAAACATGGAAAGCTTTATTTCTAGGCGTCAGACGAATTAAATCCTCTCCTTTCATTCGTGATCAACATCTGGACTGCAGTAGCTGACAATTTTCATTCAAGGAAACTGAACTAAATTCGTCGCACCTTCCCCTGAACTACTTTCTTTTATATTAGGACTTATTAACCCAATTTTCGGGATTTTTCGTTATTTTTTAAGACATTAGATTCTCTCAGAGAAAAACTACAGCAGTTTAAATGGTACAGCAAGTTTTATCATAAAAAGAAGAAATTGTAAAGAATTGTCTTTTGCGTTTATTTAATTTATAGTTTCTTCAGTAAAGTGAATATAATTAAAAATACCATTCGATATAAAAAAAAAGAAGTAACAACAATAACTGCACTAACATTTCAGATCACTACAGACACGTGTCTCGGGGTTAAAAGGAACCTCAAGGATGAAGAGATATCAGCCAAAAGCAAATTTTCTTTTCAAATTTAACCAATTCTTCTGTTTATCCAAAAATTCACTTATTTTGCATTGAAAAGGGGTTTCCTGTAACCCGAAAACTAGTGTCTGCAGTTATCTGTAATTTTTATACAACTATAAGTTGTCATTTCTTCTTACTTCCTTTTACAAAAAAGGAAATATTGTAGTCGCGAAAAAATTTTCACTCAAAAATCGACCTTAATTTCCATTTTGGTCACCGCCGAATGAATGTTGAGTTTATTTTTCAACCTGACCACACGTGGATATATGCCTAGGAACGTACAGTCACCCGAAATATACATTCTGACTATTCCCGAGTTAATTACAACGAGTTTTCTCGTGACGTCTGTATGTACAAATGTATGTGCGTATGTATGTCGAATAACTTAAGAACGGTATGTCCTAGAAAGTTGAAATTTAGTACGTAAACTCCTAGTAAGGTCTAGTTGTGCACCTCCGCTTTTGGTTGCATTCGAGTGTTTTTAAGAAGGTCTTTTGCCCCTTTTTGGGGGAAAATCATTGTTAATTTCGATGTAAACTCAAGTAGTGTTACAATTTGGCGGACACTTGGCGATATATCGCCAGTCTTTTGGTCGCCAAGTTTTGTCGTCAACTTGGCGACAAATTTCGCGATTTCTTTTAAGGGGGTTCGGGACACATTTTGAAAATTTTTTTATTATGTACTTCAGAGTTTTGAAATTTTTTGAACTGATTCATCATTTATTTAATAAGTAAAATCATAACATAAATATGAAAAAAAATTATTTTTTTATTTAAATTTAATTAGTTTTTTTCAAAAAAATGGGGTTGCTTTAAATTGCTATAACCAAAATATTGTTGGTCAATTTTCAATTTTTTTTCAAAAAAGTATGCACAAATATCTAAGCTTTAATTTTTATTCGGCGATTTTAAAAATATTGATTCAATAAAAAATAAAAAATATTTGAAGAAAAATTTCGAAAAATTCGAAGATACTTTTTTTTAAAAAATCATAATTTTTGCAGTAAACGTTTTTTTTCAAATTCGCCGAATAAAAATTAAAGTAAATTGCTTGAAAAAGATATGCTGCAAATTTCATTACTCTATCTTAATCGGTTCCTGACTTATAAGAGTTTGAATGCAAGAAATCGGGAAAAATTGCATCATGGAGAAAAACGCGTTTAAAGTTTTAAAGTTATGTACACATTCGTTAGATGCATGCAACAAAAATAATTATAACTTTCGTTCTATTTAAGGTAAAAACAAGATTCAAACGTCCCCTTAAGCGGAAAAAACGGAGCAATTTTTCAAATTATAAAAAAAAATTGCAAAATTTGAGGATTTTTGTGTCCCGGACTACCTTAAAATCTGGTTTCAATTTGACTACTGTAGGTAATATTTAAAGAGTAAACTATTGAATCACATTAAAATTACCAATACAGGGAAAATGACATTAAATTGGAGTAAAAGGAAGTCATGTGATGCAAACATCAGCTCGTTTTTCTTTTCAAGAGCAAAGGTATTTATTTTACTTTTACTACAAAATATTTTCAACAAAATGAAATACTTAAAAAAATAATTCGAAGCCAAACTGCTTGTATGCTACCAACACTGATGTATAATGTCACGTCTACAAGAGCTAAAAACTGAATAAATACAAAGACAAAAGTTCTTAAAATTGAATTTTCAGTGTTAAAGATTTCTGGTATATCACTGAGAGGTCACACATTTTCTAAAATAAATAATTATAAATATATTTATATATTTCCTTATTTTCTTAAAAGTTATAATAAATAACTCATGCCAATTTTATTTATTTATTATTTTTTTATTTTGTTTCACTAGTGAGCAATTTAAAAGTATCTGTAGAAAGTGTAAATTCCAAACGTTAATGGTAGTTTGAGAAGACTATATTTTGCATTTGTCAATAAAAAATTTTAATTTAAGTTAGAAACATTTCTTGTACATAAAAAACAATGCAACGTTTACTATTTATAAAAATGTTTACTAACAAAAGCAGTAGCATTTAAATCAAATAAATAAAAAGTGAAAAAAATAATGATGAACCTAAAAACCCTTTATATTTGAATCCTTTAATCTAATATATTTAACCTAAACAAAAATCATGTTCCTGTTTTGCACTTATTCGATGCTATTTCGCTAAGCTTTGAAATACCAAACTTTTCTAAAATGGCCTCAGTTTTAAACTGTAATACACAAAGAACATACAGAAAAAAAAAAAATTTAACAAATGGCCGTTCCGAAAAATTCAAAAAAGAAACTTTTGTTCAAGTGCATGCATAAAACGTTTTTAATGTCTGACTTCCAAAAGAATTTATGATACATTTTATTCCGTGAGACTTTTTTTTCGGTGTCCATAGCATAAAAATGCATTTTTTTTTTCGTTTCCTTTTTTTTTTCGTCAAAAGAAAAACTGGAGTTTAAAACTCATGAAAAATGGAGAACATATTTTACGTCATTCCCAGCGTGTAAAAGCTAGAATCTTTGGCGAACGTTATTTCGCTCTCAGTGTTGGATTCAAATGGTCGTGAAATTTATGCTTTTTAATATCAGAAATAATAATTTATAGACACTTTTAATATTATCATACATTACAAAATGTAAAAAATGAAAATTTACAGGTTTTATATAAGAAGTCTATTTATTCATGTGTTATAAGTTCTTTCAAATAATCAACATGTTCGCAAAAATGTTGAAATTTAGGTTCAGTAATATATGTATGGTTAATCAGAGACAACGCTTTGCAGTTTTTAAATTTTCGCAGCAAACTGTTTATAATTTCCCTATTCAATAAAAATTTAACATTTTTTGCGTAAATATACTCTAGTTTTGAAATAGATCTAGTTTTCATGTAAAAATTCTTATTTATTTTCACTTTCAAGCAGTATATCTTTTCTTTTTTAATAATAAAGCTGAAAGTCTCTCTGTCCTGAGGATGTCTGAAGGATGTCGATGTCTGGATCTCTGTGACGCGCATAGCGCCTTGACCGTTCGGACGATTTTCATGAAATTTCTCACAAAGTTAGTTTGTAGCATGAGGGTGTGCACCTTGAACCGATTTTTCGAAAATTCGACGTGGTTCTTTTTCTATTCCAATTTTAAAGACAAAAATATCATATGATGGACGAGTAAATTGCGAAATTATCATAACGGGGAACCGTAACATGGGTACAAGCCAATTGGCGAGAAGATTCACCGTACATTATTTGTAAATAAACAGGTGAACTAAAAGACCTTTTAATTTTTCTATTACGGGCAAAGCCGTGCGGGTACAACTAATTATTGAATAAATGTCACACCTTTTCCATCTTTTGCAGCATTTAAATGAATGCAAAACACTGCGCAAAATGATATGTTTCCAAAGTTCGTATAATAATTAGAACACGCGTCATTGTTTTCATGATGACTAAGTTCGTTTATGTTATAAACAAAAAACTTTTTACAAAGACCGGAATTGGGGTGAGAAACAAAGGGATGTAAGTGCTAAAATTAAAATTTTGGAGAAACGAGTACAAATAATAGAAGAACCTCTCCTCTGCTTTAGAGAAAGAGATAGTTCTAGTAGCTCTGAGGGTTGCTAAGCACCATGATTTAGAAACGAACTGATGTGTGCATCACGTGACTTCCTTTCACTCCAACTTAAAAATAATAGTGCCTCGGAGTGAGCAAAAAAACACTTTAAATACTTTCATTCCAAGTCTGTTCCGAACCGAAGCAAAAAAAACGTTTTATACAGATAAATTTTCCCAATATTTGCAGTTTTAATGTGATTCAATGGTTAACTCTCTAAATATGGCCAAACTGAAACTAGATAAAAAAAAAAAGAAGAAAACCCCACCAAATTCGTCGCCAAGTTGGCGACAAAACTTGGCGACCAAAAGCTTGGCGATACATTGCCAAGTGTTTGCCAAATTATAGCACCGCTTGAGTTTACATTGAAATTAACAATGATTTTACCCCAAAAAGGTGTAAAAGACCCTCTTTGGAACATCCGAATGGTAATTTTAATGTGATTCAAGAGCTTACTCTCTAAATATCACCAATAGTGGCCAAATTGAAACCAGATTTTAAAAAAAAAATCGTCAAATATGTCATCAAGTTGGTGACAAAACTTGGCGATCAAAAGACTGGCGATATATCGCCAAGTGTCCGCCAAATTGTAACAACACTTGAGTTTAAATCGAATTTCCCCAAAAAAGAGGCAAAAGACCCCCTTAAAAGCACCCGAATGCAACCAAAAGGGGAGGTGCACAACTAGACCCCACTTGGAGTCTATGTGCCAAATTTCAACTTTCTAGGACATACTGTTCTTCAGTTATGCGAGATACATACACACATACGCACATACGGACGTCACGAGAAAACTCATTGTAATTATCTCGGGGATCGTCAAAGTGGATTCTTCAGGTGCCTGTACGTTCTTAGGCATGTATCCACGTGTGGTGGGGTTGAAAAAATAATCAATATTCATTCAGGGGCGAGCAAAATGGAAATTAAAGCCGATTTTTGAGTGTAAATTTTTTCGCGAATACAATACTTCCTTTTTTGTAAAAGGAAGTAAAAAAATGATGTAAGCCTACCTAGGAACTAAACTTGAAGCGCCTTTTACTCGAAACTTTAAAAAGTCCACTCACATCCCTTTGCATCTCACTGCCTCAATTTTAAATAATATTTATTTTTGTTTTCATGCTTAAAAAATATCTCCTCTGCTACAAGAAAACTTTAAAAAAAAGCTAAAAGGATGTAAAATATATTTTCTCTTCTATCTTTTTCATCTTATAATTGAAGAATTTAACACGTTTTCTCAAGTACCCTTCCTTATCTCCAGACTTTTATTCGGCGGCAAAAATAAAGACGAGAAATAGGATTACATGATTAGTCCTTTGCTGTTATCTCGCCTCGTGGAGTCTCTAAGTAAATGGATTTTACCTATCTCAGCCAATTACTCTCCGACCTCTCGTTTGGTAAATAGCAATCTACGTCTTCCGCGCACTTGGTTGGCTGCGGGAGCAATCCTCTCGGTTATTTAAAGACGCCAATATTTTATATGCCCAGCCTTATGTGTGACTTTTACTTTATAGCAATGCATGGGGTCTGTCACAAATGCGCAATCCATTGATGTTTGTGAAATAAGTGTCATTAGGTTTTGTTTGGGGGGGGGGGGGAAATATTTCGGTTAGAGACAAAAGTTAAATACTTTATTCAGCTTTTTTTTGCGGGGAGGGGGGATATTGTAGCTGGAATATCTTAAAAACAAATGTTTTTTAACGCTTTTATGCTTCGACGTTCGTGAAAAATGTAATTAATACCTGGGTGAGATTTTGTAGACCAATGTAATATGAAAAAAAATGCGTTTGGCATTTAATTTATCAAAAGAAAAACAATATGTAAATTTTTTATTTTGGAGTACAATGTACGTTTTGACTTTATATCTCGATGTTATTTCGAGTAAGGGTTGATGTAAGAGAAAATCGATTGAAATTGATTTTTTCTCTTGGAAACCTTGCATTGAGCTGCTGAAAAAAAAGTTTCCGTTTTCAGTTAATCAAAGCATTTTAGCCAAAAGTTTTTTTTAAAAATCTTGGAATTTGATTGAAATAATTATTGAATATTTTTGTCTAATAAGTACTTAAAAAAAAAAAAAAAAAAAAAAAAAAAAAAAAAAAAAAAAAAGGAAATAGGGAAGCAGCAATTAAACTGCTTAATTTTCTTTTGATATACTGTCCAGAAATGTCTATTTCTGAACTTCGTATTGTTCAATATTTAGTTTGTTTCTGCAAAGAATGTTTCAAAATGTAAGAAAATTTTGAAAAACCAACTTTTCTGAGATAGTGGGTTTTTTCAAGTATGTCTCCCCCCCCCCAAAAAAAAAAAATACCGAGCGGGTTTTTTCGGGCTGGACCCCATTTGACGAACTTTGCCTTTGATGTGCTAAGTGTTTTTGAATAAAGAAAATATTTTAAATATCAAAGTAAGCGCAGTAGAGGATATTCCCCCTTAAAATATGAAACTGAAATCATTTCCAGTCAAGTCCAAACATTCTAAACTATGGAACCGTTTCAAAAGGCATTGAATTTAATATCTAAAACAAATACATAGTCACTCCAAAACTTTTAAATGTGAATGTGCTTTCCGTATTTTTTTTTATGTATGATAACACGAAGCAGAGGAATTACCATGAATTAAAAATCACAAAAAAGACAAAAATTGCACAAATTATAATACAAGATGTTCACCGCAAGAACCAAAATGAGGAATAGAAAATCTCTTGCGTCTCGTATGCTCAACCTTGTGTACTATAGACATACCGAAATAGCATTCATGGCTCCACATTAAGAAGTGTTCACTTGTTTTCATTTAAAAGATAATGCTTTTGAATAGCGTGTTTAGACACAACAAATCAATAATTATTCCTTTTAGATTCTCAGCGAGATGGATTGATTGTTTCAATGACCAGTATCTATAATTTCACCGCCGCCATTAGATATAATGAGATGTTCCATTTTCCTTTTTTGTTTGGAGTTTCCCCCCCTTCATTTGGAGCATTTTTGATCGGTAGAGCTCGGCGCCATTTTGGCTCTGGCGCCGTCGTGTGCCGCACGACCTTGCACATAGGGACGGTGCTGCCCTGGCCCTACCTTTTAGCTTGATGCCTTAAGATTACCTCATAATTTTCATAAGGAAAATAAGTTTTGGATTAAATGTTTAGTGATAACAAAAGTAGCTGTTACGCTAAAATTGTATGCTTAATATAGGCTACTACCGAAATATGCAAATTTTCATCTCTAGTTAACATAACCTAACTTTATCATCAATAATATTAACGTTTGCTCATAGAAAATGAATGAAATTTCGAATTATAATTTTGGAAGAAAAAAAAAAGGTGATGAATAAATTGTAGCATTAAAAATAATCAAGTAATCGACATAGCCGATTCAGTCGGTCTATTATAACCATCTGATTGATCTGTAATCGGTCGATTTGCTTTTCGGCGAATCCCATAGATTGATAGATAGATACTTTTACATATAGATATATCTACATGTGTGTGCGCGTATATCTATATATATAAAGGTGACGGTGTTTCTTTGTTTGTACCCGATGGCCAGAAGATCCCATAGCATCTACAGCCCTGAAACTTGGCAGAAAAATTCGCCCGTGCACCTCGAAGCCGAAATTCTAAATTTCGAATTAGTTTCTTTCTAATTAACTAATTAAGCTGAATTTCGGCTAACTAGGGGGTAGAAAATCCCCCCACCCTCAAACATTATATATCGTTGGAAAGGGTTTTCTTTCCCAAACAAGATGATGTTTGTTCCATTTTTCTCAATCAATTAGAACAGGAGATATAAGCGATTCTAATTGAGCCAATTTTCAAGGCTTCTCTTTCGAGAAATTGCTATAACACTAGGTCCACTTTCCAAACAATTCTCAACTATAACACTAGGCCCATTTTCTAGACAATTTTTCAATTACTTTCTTTTTAAACACTTTGAAGGAACTTGCCTTTGTTGCTTATGAATATTTTACCGTTATTACTTTATTTTAAATTCATTGTGCGTATGTCAACTGATTTTCTTTTTAACTAGAAAGTCGCTTGGCGAATTTGGCGATGGAATTATGGAATTTTTTGCATTTGAAAGCTACTGCAAATGTAATTTTGATATAATTTGTTTTTCTTTAATTCAACGGAATTACTTTATTTTAAATTCATTGTGCGTATGTCAACTGATTTTCTTTTTATTTAGAAAGTCGCTTGGCGAATTTGGCGATGAATTATGGAGTTATTTGCATTTGAAAGCTGCTGCAAATGTAATTTTGATATAATTTGTTTTTCTTTAATTCAACGGATTTTGTTTAAAATTTTAGCACAGGCATCGCTGTGCGGGTACTGCTAGTAATAAAGATAAAACAAATAAAATATTTTATCTGAATTCAATTTCAGAAAAATTTATCTCGCCAAAGCAAAGAAATTTTGACAGGCGACTTGAGCTGTTAAAAACAGATAATAAAAATCCCTTGCTGATATCTCGAAGAGGCTCATTGTTTTCTAATCACAATACAAGGAGAATGATCGCCCCTTTTTTCGATCATGGAATCGTACTCCACGCGATATAAGGATTATCGTGAAATACGATGAAAAAATTTTTATGATCTCCTGAAACTCGGTTATTGTAAGAATATCACATTAAAGAACAGTTTTACTTTTTTCCCGAGAACAACAGAAAGGTTTTGTTTGCAGAAAATAAGCTTCTTAAGTTCTCTAAAGTTATTACTGTGTTCCACTGATTCCTTCCTCCAGGAGTATCCGAAGGTTAAAAAATATTTTTTTCCTGTTACATTTCTTGGGATGAAGAACTTTCAAGATATAAATGCTTGCTTTGGAGCTGGAAAAAAGCTGATTTGGTGATCCGGAGAAAAGTAAAAAATTTGTTGAAAGATATTGAACAATCGCCTTGTCTTTAGACAATAAATAATTTAATCCATGTTGACTGCTTGTGGGTCAGTTAGTGTTTTAGTAGATGCAAGATGGCGCTGATTTTTATCAATTGACTTTAATGAAATTAATTTTTCTCATTTTAAGCAGGCTATGGGCCATTTCACGGAAAACAGTCATTTTATCCCGCACGTGACGCTTCATATATTTCATAAGAAATAATAATTTAAAAGGCTGATGAACAAAATTTTGTTGCTTAAGAAATCACAAGCGCATGTGTGACTTCTTAAGCAAAAACTTTCTTCAAAAATTATTTATTTTGTATGAAATATAAGAACCGTCACGTGCGGGACAAAATGACCATTTTCCGTGGAATGGGCATATACATATTTTTTTTTCAATGGTTTAAATACTTTTTTTTTAAACTAACGAGATATGTTTCCTTCAAGTTGAAACCATAGCTTTCAAAATCAACAATTTGTTTTGTCATTGCTGTATTAATAGGGCAAAATATTAGCTTATTCATAAGCAAGTTACCAGAGGTTGATTTTTGATGTCCCGCACGTGACGCATGTAAATAAATGTTATTTTAAATAACGAAATTGTCTAATAAAAATATAATTGTGTCAAGAGTATTTTTGTGTCAAATGTAAAGATTTAAAAAAAATGCTTACCCCTGTTTTATTAAAATATTGAGAGATAAGACGAAATGTTAATAAAATTTAGGCATATTTTTCTCCCGCACGTGACGGTGGAATGGTCGCTGTTTTTTCATGAAACTTCTTTTAAAAAAAAAGAGAACAAAAGCGATTAAACACTGTTGCTCAGAAGTAAAAAAAAAAAAACGAACAAAACCAATGCTAGGAGGGGTATGAAATTTTTATATTTACAGTAGTACATAATGTAGTCCATATTGACAGTTTGTATCTTAGTAGATGCAAGATAACGTAAAATAAGATTGAATTTCCTTTGAGTGAAATTAATTGTTCTCATGTAGAGTATGTTTTTTATTGAAATTTTGTATAACTTGAAAAAGAAAATAAAAACATTAAGTACCATATCTGAATGAAAACGTATTAAATAAATTTCGGGAGAAGAGTAAAATTATTTAAGATAATATGCTGAGTGTTTGTAGTAGATGTTTGGTGATGTGGATTGCTCTGTCTCTGTACATGTAAGTATTTCCTTATTAAAAGAAATATACACAGACATTGATTACTGCAAAACGGTAAAATTACAAAGCTGTAAGGTATATATATGAGGCAGTGAGAAACAAAGGGATGTAAGTGGCAAAATTAAAAATTTTGAGATAACCAGTACACATGGAACCTCTCCTCTGTCTTGGGGCAAGAGATGGTACTGGTAGCCCTGATAATTGCTGCTATACAGCCTGATTTAGAACACATTTCAATGAAAGTCTACCTAGGATGTTAACTTTAAACGCGTTTTAATCGAAACTTGAAAATGTCCACTTGCATCCCTTTGCTTCTCACTGCCTCATATGTACTCACAGCATTAGTATTTTCGGAAATTCTGTGAATAATCAGTGGTTCCAATATATCGGGAGAAATTAACTTGACCAAGCGCGTATCCTGAGGGACGTGGAACCACAACCCCTCTCAATAAAATCGAAAATAAAACTAAACTACAGTTTGGGACTTCAGTTTTGAAAAATTACCGGAAAGGGTTCAAATCCAAAAACATCACTTGTGCGTCCCCTTCCGTCTTCTTCGCTCATGTTTTAATGATGAACCTTTCCAAAACCTGAAGCTGAATCCGCATTTGACCTTGAATAGGGAGAAGAACAGTAATTGCAAAATTAAATCTGTACCTCAGAGCTATAAGGACTAAGTCCAAAAATTGCGATGTGGGCATTGTATTTGCATTGTATTGTATGCAAAAGCCCATTCCGCATGGAGCCATGTGAACGTCATTCTTAAAAAAACTATCCTTTTCAATTTTTTACCTGTGTTAAAAGAATTAAAAGTTTTTCTTTTCTTCTGTAAAATTATCAGAATGTGACTTACGTCCTTCTGGCTCTGAGGTACAGAAATCACAGGCAAGCAAAAGAAAAAAAAGAAGAAAGAAAGAAAAGGCCTTATTCTTTAGCATAAGTAGCAACTGTTCAAATATCTTTCGTCGTTTTACTCTTTTGAAAAAAAAAAAAAAAAAAGATCAAAATAGTTCACGTGAGGATTTTATCTCTCTCATTTTCGGGAAAACTTCGAAGCTACTATTTGTGTATTTCCCTTTTTTTTAACTTTATGGAGGAAAACACTAGATTTTCTTTCCTTTTATTTTCAAATAGTGGCACCCGCACGGTTTTGCCCGTAGTAGAAAATTAAAAGATCTTTTTTTTCGCCAGTATATTTACAAAAAAATGTACGATGAATTTCTCGTCAATTGTCCTGCCATGTTAAGGTTAAACGTTATGATAACATGGTAATTTACTCGTCCATCTTACGATAATTTGTTTGGTAAAATTTTCTTATAATTGGAATAAAAAAAGAACAAAATTGAATTTTCGAGAAATCGCTTCGAGTTTGCACACTCCCATGCTACAAACTAATTTTGTGCCAAATGTCATGAAAATCGACCGAACGGTCTAGGCGCTATGCACGTCACAGAGATCCAGACATCCAGACAGAGACTTTCAGCTTTATTATTGGTAAA
Source organism: Uloborus diversus (assembly GCF_026930045.1). Lineage (NCBI taxonomy): Eukaryota > Metazoa > Arthropoda > Arachnida > Araneae > Uloboridae > Uloborus > Uloborus diversus. The sequence goes on from NC_072731.1 coordinate 257,627,523, forward strand.
GAAAAGAAAACAATGAGAGTCGATCAAAGTAACCACATAAGTAACCTTAAGAATACTTTTTTGTATCTTCAATTTTCCGCATTCCCAAAAACTTCTCCAAGAGTCATTACAAATATATCTGACAATAATGAACAATTGTCTTCTGATTCTAGTAACTAAGTCGAAACCGCGGCCAATTTTCTGTATCTGTAAAATTCTCCAGTCGTCGGATGAAAGGGAAGCCGACATTCCATTCCGTGAACTGGGTGTCTGTGGCTACCAGAAAACGCATCGATTTTTCGAACCCTCGTCATTGAATAGACATCTTTCTTCTTCGGCGGGCTCTGATTGGACTAAAGAGAACGGCGAAAGTTCAGTTCAACTTTTCTTTCTGCACTTTAGTTCTCTCGCAGCTGCCGTTCGAGAGAATGCACCATCAAAGAAACTTTTATTTTTATATTCCCAGTTCTTCTTCGGTAATCCTGGCGTCATCTTAATCCAGTTTAGTTCTGTCTTTTATTTCAGAAATCTTCTGGAACAACTTTATGATGCCTTAGGCGTTGCCACATCAAATGAGAAAGCGACATACTAATGTGTTCAATCGATGTATATAATGTTATGCAAATCAAGATGAAATTGTTTGACATCAAAGTAGTGGTTTCGTAATTTCTATTTTGCATTTTAAGAAATTGTGTGCAATAACACGCTATTTTGATGTGGTAGTGTGCTTGCACTTCGTGCTGTTGTATATCACGGTGTGAAAAATATCATATGAGGCAGTGAGAAGCAAACGGATGCAAGTGGCAAAATTAAAAATTTGGAGATAACCAGTACACATGGTAGATGAATCTTTCCTCTGTCTTGGGGCAAGAGATTGTACTAGTAGCCCTGTTAGGTGCTGCTCCAAAGCATGATTTAGAAAAAAAAAAATCAATGAAAGCCCACTTAAGATCTGATCTTTAAACGCGTTTTACTCGAAACTTAAAATAGTCCACTTGCATCCCTTTGCTTCTCACTGCCTCATATGTTATCGTCTGCTTTTGGCATGCGTAAATGATGTGATACTTTTGTAGGTTATGGAATAAAGAAAAACTATTATAAGTAAAATGTCTCGCTTTTTTGAATTAGATATTTCCCATTTCCCGTTGATTGTTGCACTCGACCAAGGCAAGCATATCATGTTCTATTATTGATAGCTGTAAAATCGCTCTTTAATGTATGACGGGTGAACATTGTTTCGACATTTGAACGAAGCAATGACCTGTTGGGTGATATTTTGATAGTTTAAAATTTTAACCCTAACTCCAGTGGATGAACCATAAACTCCAGTAGATAGCGTTCATTGTTGACCGCTTTTTCGTTCCTTCATTCTCCTAAAATAAAAATCTTACTGCCGCCTGCCTTGTCTAGTTGTCAGCAATGTCTGATTGCGACAGGAAGGTCCGGGTTCGAATCCTGGCTCGGACATGGATGTACTTTCTCTCTCCTGTCCTTGTCCTTTCTTTGTAAGCATGTGTTGTTGTGCTGTGAATGGTTGCCTACCCTATAAACGGGTCCATATGGCATGTGTGTACTGTGGAAGTCGAACTTCACACCAAATTACGGCACAGGTGGAAAAGTTTAGCAGCGCACCCCAAGTTGCCAGCCTAGCTGGCACTCGAAAACAACAACAAAAACAACAACAACAATCTTACTAGTAAAACGGTTACGTTACCGTATCCAGTTAAGCTTTGTCAAAATAAAGCATTCCCTGCTTGTGAAACATAATCAAAAAATAGTATCAAATTATCATGCTATGGCATGAGTTTCATTGCTGGTGACGTCAGGGGCGTTACTTGATCAGTTAATTGGACATTATATATATGAGGATACTGATTTAGTAACTTAGTTTTTTACCAGGTGGCACTTGTGTCGAGAGAATATGCTAAAGTTGAGCTCTGTTTCATTTCTCTAGACAAAAATTTGCTTTGATAAACATGTTTAACCCAACTCTCGACTAAATGCAAAATTATTTCATGGATCGCTATGGATATTTCATGGGTAAGCTATTGTATACATATACTACCACAATAAAGAATCGACAAGCTGCATTTCATGGATAAGCTATCGTATACATATACTACCACAATAAAGAATCGACAAGCTGCATTTCACGTTACTATGGAACTCGACTGCCGTTAAAAGTTTAAAGGTATAATTGATAGACTAATCTTTCTTCTTTATTTATCTATCGTTTCAATACAAAATTTCAATTCATACCTACCTTCACAACGATTGCTTATATACGTATCAGCAGTTTGTAACTTAAGCTATCCGAATCCGGAATTAATAGGAGTATAAATATTTATTTCGATAAAATTAATTCCTGCTTACATTTAATCCGTTTAGATCCTTCGCTTTCGTTTATTTGAATTCTTGGCTCAACCTGCATTGATAGCCGTAATTGGTTGATTTTAAATGAACACAATACAGTTAGTAGAGCACAGCTTTGCTAAACACCTATGCTTACGAATGCTACTCCATTAAGTAATTCCTCGAGTTTCACGGATTGATTAATAGGAACAACCAGGGGGCTGCAATGAATTGAGCCCAGCCTGAGATGAACTGATGTAATCCCAGACATTGTGATGAAGGAGAGCAGAGTTGAAATTGGTGATAAAGTAGATTATAATATCATTTCTCTGAATTTCAAATGAGCATACTTGCACACTGCACTTTAATGATTATTCACTAATTCAAGTAAGCTAATCCGTCTTGAATCAGGTATGCCTGTGCAAAATAAATGTGCTAATTGGTGGATAAATAAACGGTCAATGGAAGGAGATGGAGAAATATATTTTTTAGCAAAATGTTGTTACCAATCTTGTCAATAGGATTTTTTTTCGTTCTTGGGTGCTTAATGTGCAGTTATCTGGCTAAGTTTGGCGTTTAATCCTTTATATTTCACTCAAAATTTCCTTAGGTTTTGAAACTTTACCTGTATGCTGACTTTGCCTGCTATGCACCATTGTGCATTGTATGTGTGGGATTAACGAGAAGATGATGCGGGATTCATAAATTAAAAAGATTACGCCAAGTTGGCATTATTTTTGGCGACTTGTTTTAGCGCCTAGCGCCAATTTTGGCACGCCTGATGTCGCCAAGCGTGTCAACGTTTCGAACATCAACGCGTAAATAGTAGTTCATCCTAGTAATGAATGGATCGACCCTGTTTCCTCTAGAAAAGCTAGAACATTTCTGAATAAAAAAGACCAGAATATAAAATTTTGAAATTTTTGTTCATTTTACGCTATATAAGGGAAGACGCTTTAACGGGAGTCGATATAATTTTTTACTCGGCTATGAGTGTGCTTACCTCTTATTGGAAGAACTTTGCGCTGGGATTTTGACTTGGCGTTTCCGCGTACTTGGACGTATACTGCCGTGTGCAGGTAAACGGCAGTATCTGCAGAAATGAGTTTTCGAGATATTTGAAGAAACGCGTTTCGGATTCAATGCAAACAATAGGGAAATGTTGGAATTAAACGTCTTTTTCGCGCCTTTTTTTCAACGGAAACCAAATAAGCGATCTTGTACAAAAAAGATAACGTACAATAGATGACAAAAATGCAAAAAAATGAAAAATGAAAAATTTGTAGTTACTGCCCTTTACCTGCACACGGCAGTATACGGGTTTATAACAACATGAATAAATATAGTAAATACGGATCATTATTCCTTGGAAATAATGAAAAGTTAAAAAAAAAAATCAAAAACAGATGCAAAATTTTTCAATACTACTTCTAGTATTAACACGCGTTTCCCTATCATTCGTTCAAGTTTCTGGTTCAAACATTTACCCAATCGTGAAGGGAGGGAGCAGTTTGAAAATGTCATTGAACTCAGCTGTAAATAAACATCAGTGTGAACATTTTTAGTTATCTGTGTAGCGGTAATTTCAGAGGCTTTTTGCCTGCAGCTCGGCCATGGCTGTTCCAGACTGATCAGCTCGAAATAAGTGCAAAACAGCCAGTCGCTGGATGGTGTAACTTATAGTTGTTTGACACTGGTTTAATTATGCCTTAGCTCCCACTATGGGGTGGTAATAATGACTTTGAAGCACTTCTGTAAAATTATTTTTTAAGCGTTTTTCAACAAATTATAAAAAAAAATGCTTAACACGAAATAGTCCATCTAATGGTACTGCGTTAGAAGATTTACCTTTTACATATGTAGTGCACTCCCCCGATATAGCAACCACTACCTGTTCTTTTATATAACACCACTATCGGTGTATTCCATTACCACGAGAATTTCGACACCAAGTTTCCCCACCAGATGGAGACACTTGGGTTCTGCTCAAACGAAACTGCACTGGAAATTTAGTTTTGTCACGAGTATTCCAAGCCAAAAGAGTACTCGGGGATTTTTGAAATGCCGCACAAAATCATACGACATAGATGCAGTCGATTTCCAACATCTTGAAAATAAACCGACTGGAAACAAGATCGAACTTGCACCTTTGGGCGTGGGATACTATCACTAAACCACTGCACCACTCTGTTGGCGAAAATAAACGTGCATTTTCTTTTTAAATGTTATAGCGTTCAAATATTTTCAATGATCGTTCCGCAGAAAAGTACCGCAAAAAGAGAAATATTAATACACTTAATGTATTCTAATGAGGCAAAGATAAATTCAAACCTGAACCTTCAATCTTTTTAAAATTCAAATATACTTCAAGTTTTGCATAGTTTCATTCACTCTAACTTAATTTCGCGCAGTTCCATTCCATCCACGTAACCAAATATATTACATTGTTTCTCCGCTATGAACAAAAGCAAGATAAAAAACAATAAATTTCGAAGTTGAAAGCAGTCTTCGGCAACTAAAGTGATTGCTCCAAGTTTTTATGTCGGTTCAAATATACTACCTGAATATTGATCCTAAATTAGCATTGGGGACGCGATGGGAATTTTTCTGGAATTACGCATTTCGTTTTGAATGTGAAACAAAGGCAATAAAATTTCGAGGTTATAAAATGTAATTCTAGTAATTAAAGCACTAAACTAATTACTTTGTACTGGCCAAGAAACATCCGAAAGAAGTGTTATCATGTACTTTTGCGATAAGAAAAAAAATATAGTTAAGAAAGCGAGTTGAATATGACATGAGGTGTGAAAAAATCTCTGGTGGGAATTATCGAGTAAGTCTGTACTTCATGATTTCAGCAACAGAATGTGTCTGTGTCGACTTGACAAATGCTCTTGAACATTTGTACACGCAGAAATTTTAAGCATACACCGGAGTCATTTTTATCAAATTTTCAGAGGTAATTACTGCTTTAGAGCAAAGTGAAAAAAAAAAAGAGTGACTTTTTACGCAGTTTAAAATTTTTACACTTTTATTTTCTTACTTTTTCATTTTGCTAGAATAAAATTGATTTTTTTTTTATTTCGTTGCTCAAATTATGATTGGTAATAATTTGCATTAATTTAGTTAATAGAAAACAAGTTTTGCATATTAAAACAAGTTTAGTGTTGTTACCTCTGGTGGAGCATTTAACCTGATGGATTGGGGTGAATTGACTGTCTGTCAAGATAATATGCCGCATTTTTTTTTTTTTTTTTTTTTTTGCAGTAAGAAATTTAATTCGCAGTTTTTAGCCTACTTTCCCAGTAAAAGTCAGAAAAAGAAGAAAAAGCATGAAAGAAGGCTTAATGCATCTTTAAAATATCGCGAAAAACAAAAAAAAAAGTCAAAAATAAATAAAATAATTAAACAAATATCGAAAAATTAAAAATTGGAAAGTAGGGTATTGAGATGGGGAAAAATGTCTGTCTGTCTGTCCCCCCTAATAACTTTTAAATGAATAGTCCGATTCGAACCAACTTTTTTTTTGTTCGAAAGATCTCGGCGAGGACACCTCATTCCCATATTTCACTTTTTGATTTGAACTATTTTTTGTTCAATTTTGAACAGTTCAAAAAAACTTCACATTAGCGTCTACGGGGAAATTCAAGGCAATTCCGAACTGTGAGGCGAATTTGCGTCAAACAAACTTTGTAGGAAAAAGCTTTTGAGGAAAAACTTGTATGTCAAATATCTTTTTGATTTGAACAATTTTCCGTTCAATTTTGAACGGTTCAAACCCCTTAACATTAGCGCTTATGGGGAAGCTGAAAGTCAATGTAGATTCCGTACTTGAAGGCGTATTTACTTCAAACAAATTTTGTTGGAAATAGCTCTTGACGCCGAACTCCAGACTCCGACTCCGAGAATTTAGGGGCACGTGACTCCGACTCCGACTCCTGTGTCCGACAATTAATCGGACTCCGACTCCCCGACTTCGACTCTGACTTCGTAGGTTTGGCAAAAATTTATTCACGGAGGACAAATGACTGACTCCGATTCTTGGATATTCGACTCCGACTCCTTTATTGCAAAATGAGATTGACTCCGACTCCGCAGCTATGGTTTTAACTGTGAAATAATTATTGTTGATATGACTTGTTTATATTTTCATGCTAAAAATTTAATTTAGGTATTCAGTTTTCGGCGAATAAATTCGAAGTTATTTATGTTTCTGCATAAAGATATGCGCAGACGATTTTTTTTTTCTGACAATGAAAAGTATTTTTTTTAAGTTGACATTTTATTGATTTTTTATTTATTTTGGTAAGTGCATGAATTCATTTTAAAAAATATTTTTGGCAACCGGGGAAAAAGAAACGATTTTTTTTTTTGATATGATGTATTTATTTTAATGAGGTTATTAATTTTAATTATTATTTTTTCGTTTTGAAAGCTGTTAAAGAATTATTTTTTAATGGAAAAAAGTGTATTAGCTGCTTTGTTTTAAAAGGTGCTGCTATTTTATTTGCTTTTTTTTTTTTTTTACGCATCTAATTTTTTTAGTCGAGTAAGGAATATTTTATTTCTGGAAATCAGCTTAAAATATTAAAAAAATATGTTTGAAATAATTTGCGATTTTAGCTATTTTTGAGAATATTGATCAGGTACTAGACAGTAGTATGGGTATACGGGAAAGTAGGCTCGTTTAGTTCTAGACGGAACTTTTTGTTGGTCATGACAGATTTTACACAGCATCTGGAACTACATTAAGAGAGTTCGGAAGTATTATCTTGAATTTTTTCCGAGTTTAAAATTAAAAAAAAAAAAAAAAAATCTGCTTAGGTGAGGCGTGATGCTCCGGCTTACTCTACCTAGGTCATGAATTCCCGTATAAAGGGTGCCACAATGTTTTTTCAACATATTTAACCCCTCCCTCTTTGTTACAATGGTTCATACCTCTGCTTACCCTCCCTCTCTTCTCCTTGTCACACGTCAGGTAATTACATGAACATATTTTTTGATGAGTATGTTTTAGTTTTGATCGAACTGTGGAACGTTACGCTCCCCTTTTTCACAAACTGTCCCAACTTCATGGATCCCCATCCTATTTAAAGCGTAATACCATTTGTGGATGGCCCTCTAATGCGAATTTCACTTCATTACGATTAATTAACATTCATGTTATTTTGGATATAACCCCCATAAAAAGTAAAAATGCAGTACCATATGCATTGTTTATCATAACCACAAAATTCCTTTTTAAGCACTTTTATTGTCCTTGGCATTTTCTCACGGAACAATCTAAGGCCTGCTTTTGCTTATAGTAAAACCTGTGAAGTTGACCACCCTTGTAAGTTGACCACCTGTCTAAGTTGACCGCTTTTTTCAGCCGCAGAATTAGCCCTTATCATATAAATCAACCTCTGTAAGTTGATCACCTGTTTAAGTTGACCACTAAAGTAGTGCACCGCAAGTGGTCAACTTACACAGGTTTCACCAGTGAAACCTGTATAAGTTGACCACTTGCGGTGCACTACTTTAGTGGTCAACTTAAGCAGGTGGTCAACTTATAGAGGTTGAATTAGATGATATAGATCTAATTCGGTGCCTGAAGATAGCGGTCAATTTAGACAGGTGGTCAACTTACAAGGGTGGTCAACTTCACAGGTTTTATTGTATCTCAGCAACTAGACCACTTAGAGACTTCGGGATTTGACTAAATAATTTGCGTAATCTTAAGGTACAACTTAACGCTGAAAAATTAAAATTTTAAAATAAAATTATTTCGGTTAGGATGGAAAACAGCAAATTTAATGAAATTTCCCCATTAAATGTTTAAATATAAAACAGATTGTTACAAATTTTGTTGCCTTGCGACAGTAATATAAATAGTAACCAAAATAAAAATTTTGAAACAAGGCTTCTCTGAAGCAAGCATGAAATGTATCCCCTATCATATTGCTCTCATCTATGCCAATATTCGATAACAGGGAAAATAAACACAGATATTATGATCGTTATCATGACGGGCGAAAATTGCTTCTACATTTTAACGGAACAATTGCCTGTTTGGTGATATTTTGATAGTTGAAATTGTAACCCTAACTCCAGTGGATGAACCCTAAACTCCAGCAGATAGCATTCAATGCTAACTATTTTCTTCGTTTCTTTATTCTCCTGAAATGACACACAGTCTTACCAGTAAAACAGCTAAGTTACCGGTTCCAATTCAGTTTTGTCAACAATAAAGCATTTTCCAGAATGCTAAACATTACCAACACACATTATCAAATTATCATGCCGTGGTGCGAGTTTCATTGTTGAAACACGCGGGTTACTTGATCATCGGTTGTCATTTATATGAGGATGTTTTGGTAATGTTTAAAATGCAAAGAAAGGTTTTATTGTGACAAGGCTGAACTAGAACTGGTAACTTAACTGTTTTACTGGTAAGACTGTCATTTCAGGGGAATGAAAAAACGAGAAAGTGGTCAACAATGAACGCTATCTGTTGGAGTTTAGGGTTAATTCACTTAAAATTTAACTATCAAAATATCACCGAAAAGACAATCGTGTCGTTCAAATGCAAAAGCAATCTTCATCCGTCAGTTCCTGACCGGCGATTTTCTGGTATTTAAATAGTTTTAATTAAATGAGGAAACAAATAATTCCTAGAGAGGAGCGAAGATTAATTTTTAGTGCCAACCTGTTTAAAGTTTTAAACGCGCAAATAGTTTTTTTTTTCTTTTATTACGGAGCATTTGTATGAAAAAATAAGGTGAAGTTTAGTGTTGGAAACATTATTCCATGTCTGAAATACAATTACACTAAAAAGAATAAAATAACAGAATTAAAAAAAAAAATACTAAGCACTTTTCATAATGCACTCAAAAGGACGAAATAACTTTTATGGGTTATAAAGGACAATATTCAGTTGTTCCTGAAGTTTTCAATTATTCCAAGAAAATGACTCCACAAACGATTAAAAGTGCAACTCAAGTTATTTCCAACCAAGCTTTCCTAGAAAAATACGCATGTTTCAACACTGAAAGTTACGATCGAAAGCTAGATATTGATAAGAAATTCTCTTCATGACTTGAGCCGCACTTTTCTTCGTTTGTTGTGTCATTTTCTTTTAATAATTGAAAACCAAAAGAATACTTTCTTGCTCAGAAAAGTTATTTTTTCCTTTTTAGTGTATTATAAAAAGTGCTTAGTATATATATATATATATTTTTTTTTTCAAAATTCTGTTATTTACATGTTGATTTTATTGACAAGGTTATATATAGTCTTTGATAAGAACTCGCGATTATCTAACAAAAAAAAAAAAGCTACTTCACAACTTTATTTCAATACAGCTTTAGAATTCAAGCCAATATGCTTATAACTCTACTTTTAATTCACATAGAAACTCCTAAAGAAGTACATCTCACGCAGAAAATTTGAATGGTAATCATGTTGGCGAATATTCATTGTCTTGAATTGAATACCTGTGTATCACTTACAGTCCAAAAGAGATGACACAGAAAAAAACTAGGCTATAGGAAAATTCTAAATTTTTTGATACCTAGCTCGACCCATAACAACCGGTTGTTCTCGAGGAAATAGCAAACAACAATACATGAGTCTTTTGCTTTCAAGCGACTTACTATCTTCGAATAACAGACAACAGATTAGCAAACGTCAAGATAAAGTGAAATTAACTAGCAATCACGAATGCTCCCAAAAAACCCCGAAGTTTTGTTTTTAGTAAATTTTACTAGATGTTTCACTTAAGAATACAGCTAATTAAGGAGAGAAATGTGTGGATGTACGTTAGCGATAAAGAGAATACTTGCGGGAAGGACTTAATGCCACAAAGTAATATTCATGATTTATCGCCTTTCCAACAAGTCATATATTGCTGAATCAATCTGTGCTCCAAAATTTGACAAGTCCTGATGTAATTTACAGTAATAACTGTAATGATTTCAAACAATTGATAGTTAATTAATTACTTTTGGGCAGATAACATTCGTCAGTTATGGATAAGCGTAATAACTTCATTCATCTATGTCACAAATTGCTTCTCATCATAGCTTCATGAAATTCTCTGTCGAATAGTTCTATTTTAGCTATTACCCAAACATTAAAGAATATTTCTTTCTTCCTTTCTTCAGGTATGAATTATTGCAGATAAAGAAGTCTAAAATGTTTAAGGGCTTGTTAAATTCACTATCTAAGTAGCTCGAAAATGAAATCATGATTAATTACATCGTAAACTATCCTCATACATATCATTTGCATTATTTTTTTAATCCAGCACTGTTAAAATTCAGGAAAAATTTCAGGTTGCTATTACTGTGAAACGGAGGGTTGTAAGTACAGAAATTCTTTTACCTTAAATTTTACGGGGAAAAGTCAGCGATTGCAGAGCCATTTTTTACATCACGTGACGGAGGGTGCGAGGCATATATTTATGGCGCAGGTTCAGATCCAATTGCGTGTAAATTTCTTCTTATTTACTTAGTATAACTAGCCACAACGTTTTCGTTTTTTCTGCCGTAAAATTTTACAGCATAGTAGGATTTTACAGTAGAAGTTACTGGAAACATGGATGCCAGTGACTTTCCCCGTAAAATTTCAGAAATGTTTTTTAACAGTGATGGCTACTTAAAAGGTTTTGCGTTTGGAACCGCAATACTGCCGTGGGCAGGTTAAAGGCAGTAACTGCAATTTTTTCATTTTATTTTTTGCATTTTTGTCACCTATTGCACGTTAGCTTTATTGTACAAGCCTTCCTCTTTGATTTCCACTGAAAAAAAGTTTAAAAAAAGTCAAATGCCATCTTTTCCTCCGTTTCTTCAAATATCTCGGAAACGCATTTCTTCAGATACTGCCGTTTACCTACCCAAGGCAAAACAGTCCTCAATTGTTTTTACATGTAGTTCAGTTTTCTATTCTGTAAACACTACTCGCAGAAAATGAATCGGAAACTTTGGATAAATAATGTCGTATGCCCCTGTGAACTCATCTTTTCGATGTTTGAGTTTCAGCGAAATTTCTTAATAAAACCGAAAAACGCCTACCTATAGGTTGTAATTTTTTTCTCAATCTAGATAGCCTGTTATAATTACTCGTGCCATAAGTTATTTCTAGTGCTTCTAACGTAGTAACCCTGAAATGATTCTAGCACAGGAGACTTTGAAGTTCGTGCATTGAGCACGTTGTAAGCCGGTGTCGGAGTCGGATTTTGAGGTAACTGAATCGGAATCGGAGTCCGTTATTTTCCCTCAAAGTCTGCAGTTCTGACTTGAAGAGTCGAAGTTGGAGCCGGAATAGAACAGAATTTTGTGTAAAACAGTCGGAGTTGGAGCTAAAAACGCTAAAATTTTCGAAGTCGATGCAAAAATTTTGGCAGTTTGTAGTACATTGATTTTCATGTAACGAAAACTGATTTTACATTATGTTCAATATACTTTTGTAAAAAAAACAGTAATAATAATTGTAATAATGACGATGAGGACGACGATTATGATGATAAAATCCTTATAATAATAAACAAATAAATAAATTAGCAAAACAAGAGATAAAATGTGACTGTGAAATTAGTTATTTGTTAAGTTTAGTTTGTTATGAGATAGCTTCTACAGATGAACTGATCTCAATCTCAGATTTCAGTATCAGATAAGTAATGACGTATTTATAACATCATAAATGGTACAATTGAAAAAAAAAAAACATTGCAAAATAAACATTTAATCACTATATGATTTTTGTCATAGCATGGTATGTTGATTTCTCGTTCATTATTGCAATAAAGAGCTTCACCTTCAATGCAATGATTATATTTCCGATGCATTATGTAATAATTGGTATAATTCATTTAATTAAACATAAACAAACCATTTATTAAGCAACACAATTGGAAAGGCGTTCTTTGTTATCAAGAGAAGATTATCTACTTACTCAAAGTGCAACCACAGACTGCTTAGACATGCGCAAGTATGTAATTAATTATATCCAACAGGCTCAGTACCCACTCTAATAGAATTGTGCTGTCTTTGCGAAATAAGTCGCTGCGTCTTAGAGTAGCAGTCAGCCACATCCTGTAACCCGAAGTGTTATTGTAAGCCATGAATAATAATAAAGCGCATTTAATTTTTGCATTGCAATTTTTTAATTTATTCTCCGACTCATGCAACTGAAGTGGTATTTAATGATAAGTTTCTGTGTAACACTAGACGAAAATTATCGTCTGCTAAATTATTATTGAACAAAGTAAAATATTTTCCATTCCACACGTATTTTATTCAATGCATGTTTCATTTATGAGAGGTTTGACAAGTAATGTGATAGTTACGGGAGAATGTGTGTAGGCAAATGAATTAATTGTGCTGACAAAGAGTAAATGAGCATGAGGAAGAATGCACATATTCGTAAAATTTGTTGAATTTAAATACAGTAGAGTCTCAACTTACGCGAACGATGCGTTCCAAGACTCCTCGCGTAAGTTGAAAGTTCTCGTTGTGGAAAAGTGTATGCATACGAATTTCTTTAAAATATAGGGAAACATGGGAAAAAGTGAAATGGTGAAATATTTACCCTGCTTTTAGCTCCACCTACCTGATATTATTTAACTATATAGTACCATATGTAGTCTATTCAAGTCAGGAAAAATATACCGCCTAAGATTACAGCATTTGGTGAAGTTTAATGTAGGCAATTTTAAAGAATTGGTTCTCATATTGTAATATTTTGTTGTAAGTCAAAAATTGTGTTTGTTACTATAAAATGATAGAGTTCTTGTGGTTAACATTTTAAATATTAATTGAGGCCTCCTAATACTCGATGCAGCATTAATTTAGTGGATATTTTGGGGGTCTGTACGTTCTTAGGCACTTATCCACGTGTTATCGAGTTGAAAAAAAAAAAAAAAAACTCAACATCTATTCGGGGGTGAGCAAAATGGAAATTAAGGCCGATTGTTGAGTCAAATTGTTTTCGCGAATACAATACTTCATTTTTGGTGAAAGGAAGTAATAAGTGAAAAGTAAATAGTCGTCCAGTCGGTGATCAGACTGTATTGTGCTACGTTCAGTGTACAAAATCATAAAACAGCTTGCATAATGTTGAAAGAATTTTTATACAAACTAAAATATTTCTTTCTTTCACAATATGAGTTCATTGGATTTTTTCAAAGTATCACTTCGGTTAACAGCACACTTCGTCATCCAACGCACTCACTATTTTTAATTGAAAACAAAAGCTTAGATGGGGAGAAGACGAACATAAATCTCTTTCAAAAGAATGGAAGGAGAATAAATGAACTCTAAACAAAAGGCTCCCGAACTGTCGGAGAAATCAAAGAAAGCGACAGAAGTAAGTGGAAATCTCAGAATTATCGATTTCACCTGAGTTTTTATTTTCGATAGTTTTACGTTTTCTGTCAGAAAACAAATTAAACGTGGATACTTTTTGGAGAAATGACTTAGTCGCTGCAGATTCATGGAAAATCTTTCAGAGTTATTTTGCCGAATATATCATTTACTGAAAAAAAAAGTATTTTACACGAGTATTAATGCGTCAGATGGAAGTATTGACAAATAATGGTTTTACTCACCTCGTTTATTATTTGCGAATCAAGAGCACCCTTTTTGATCTGATGATAATTTCTCTGTGTTTGTTTCCAGAGTAATTTGCTAGTAAGTTCCGGATATTGGTGCAAAGGTCATTATTAATTTTTTCTTTGAACAAAACATTGCGCAGTTCATGAAAATTTTAAGCAGTGAAAGTTAAAATACGAATACGAAAATTTTTTTCTGTAATATTTTAAAACAATACTTTTTTTTAATAACGAGTTCGTGCTACATAGTCCCCCCCCCCCCGAATTACAGAATCTTTTTACGTTTTAATAACTTCATATTTCAAAATGTATTAAGTTAAAATATTATAATAAAGTAAGCACTTTTATCCTTATCAATGACTTAGTCGATATATATCATAGAAATTCTTTCAAATTAGTAATTTTTTTGAATATATTATTTACTGAAAAATGATCTTTCATACAAGTATTAATGTGCCGAATGAAATAATAGACAAATAATGTTGTGGTCTTCCTCATCTATTATTGTGAATCTAAAATACCTTTTCTGATTTCACTAGACGACGCGGCGTCTCTATAAGTTCTCAGAGTAATTTGTTAGTGTAGTTCCGGCTATTGGGTTGTTATTGTTTTTTTTTTTTAATGATTTCAACAAAATATTGTTGGTTCACGTTAAATTTATGCAGTTAAAATGAAAATTTAAAAACTAAATTTAAAGTTTCATTCAGATGTGATGCTTTTGGGCAATTCCATGAAAAGTGGTCCTGACACACCCATATTGTTTTTTCACATAAAATAGAAACAAACCTTATTTTTAGAGAAAGAAATATTTGCTCTTATTAATTCCAGCATTAATTTTGTTTTTAAAATATTTTTATATACGATAATTGCCTTATTTGTTAACATTTAGATGAAGTAAAAAAAAAAAAAAACATTAATAGTGAAATAAATGAAAGAACCATTTTTTGCTTAATCATCAATTTTTTCTGGATAGAAAACTATCAAATATCATGAACACAGATGCTTTACTATAATTACGTCTCAATTTTTTTAAAAAAGACTTTTGATACGTTTTTAATCCCCCGAAATATACTGGTCAGTTTTATTGATCACACACGTATCGCTAAAGGAACAAAAGTTTTTCTCCAAGGTCAATGGGGTACTAGAAAAAATATTTCTCATATCATCAAATAATTTGATAATATATAAAACCTGTAACCAGACTTTCATCTTCAAACATTCTGCAGAAAATTTTTAACGAGACTTTTCGAAAGATGTCACAACTTAACGCTCCTGGATGGTTTTCATAACCAGTTGGGTCTTTACATTTGAAAATAGGGGAAAAAGTACTTGACATAATTCAGCTAAAAATTTTGTGTGCTGGCTCTGAAACCAAGACTCAATCAAACTAATAAAAAATGTCAAAAAACAAAAATGTCGAGTTTTTCCATTTTTAAATTATGTTGTAACTGGAAATGTAAAGTTTTACCTTTTATTAATAAAACCCATACTCTCATGGTTTGATCTGTTGAAGAAATCTGAACATTCAAATTTTCCATGCATCGATCTTTCTGATGATAACCGATTTTCTTTTATCTTGACATTACTTATACGTAACTTTTAACTTTTTAAGAGGAAACAAATACATAGAGTTAAAAAATCAAAAGTTTCAGACCTGATTTGTACTACCGTATTACCCCGCATTATTCGGCATGCCGGAAAAAGCAAGGTTGACCAGCATGCCGAGAAATTCGTGTTTTCCGGCTTACCGGATAATTCGAGGTTTATTTTGATTCGAAACAAAAGTAAATTTCCTCATTCAGTTCCAATCAGAAAGCAAACCACTGTAAGGAAAAATATAAAAGTAACCTTCATTTAAAAAAAAATGTGTATTGCATATAATATGTGCTTGTTATTTATGGTAGGTCATTGTTAAGGGGTCTAAGGACCCTTAACCTTCAAAATTTTCGACTTTCTGGAAAAAATATATGTTATGCATAATTTGATTCTGAACAATTTGATACCTTATTTTTTACCATACGCCAAAAACTCTTCAAGTTATCGTAAAAATGCGTAAACTTTCCCCGTAGAGATTTATGTTAATAGTAGCTGTTTAAGCCTCTTTTTCTCAGGTACCGTTTTCTTCGGTTTTCTCGTTTTGCGCACATGATATCTCAGAAAGTTTCTTATATATTTCCGTAAAACTTTTTATATATATTTATGATCTGAACCTAAATTTTAACAAAAAATGAAAGGTAATATTAAAAAATATATATCTTCTTGCCCAAAATTTTGGAAATTTTTGATTATGACTTGTAAAATTTCAAAAAATAAATAAATAATTTAAAAAAAATTAAACAAATTTAGGTTTAGGTCATAAATATAATCCAGACAAACAAGTATGAAAAGTTTTACGGAAATATATAAGAAACTTTCTGAGATATTATGCGCGCAAAACGAGAAAACCGAAGAAACCGGCACCTGAGAAAAAGACGCTTAAACAGCTACTATTAACATAAATCTCTACGGGGAAAGTTGACGCATTTTTACGATAACTTGAAAAGTTTTTGGGGTATGGTAATAAATAAGGTATCAAATTGTTCAGAATTAAAATATGCATAACATATATTTTTTCCAGAAAGTCGAAAATTTTGAAGGTTAAGGGTCCTTAGACCCCTTAATGGGTTTAATTATATGCCAATAAAGTAAACAATTCAGAAGCAATCGCCATTACTGCGATTTGTTCATAATTGTTTTTAAATAAAGTATTTTAGGTTCCTTTTAGAGTGGCAAGTTTAATTTTTATTAATTGAATAGCTATGATAAATTCTTTAGCACTGGGTTGAGGGGCGGTAACTTACTGCTTAAATGTTTGCTTCCTCAGTTTTGATTTATTTTTTATAAAATTATTCGTTATTAAACAACATTTTTCTTGTTAAAAAAACAAGTGAAATTGCTAATAAATATTTTTACAAAATTAAACTGTTTATTAGTACTAATAAGATATGTATAGAACTTATATTCATTTTTAAGCTGAACGTATGTTTTTTACAGTATTTATTTTTTCCTAACCTCGATTTTCCCGGCATGCCGGAAAAGACCAAGCAAATGTTACTGAAAATCTTGTGGCCCCCGAATTTTGCGGCATGCCGGATAATGCGGGGTAATACGGTATTTTCATGAAAGTCTTTTTTTTTTCAGTGCGTATTAAGTTCATGGTGTTAAGGGAAGTCAGTATCCTAGATATTTTCAAAAGTTCGATTTTTTTGATTTTGATATATTTTAAAACTCCATTTCAATATCTTTTTAATGATACAAACTTCTCGATCGTGCTGATACTAGGAGTAAGATAAAATAAACTTTAAAAAATGTAAACTTATTTTGATTGAGGTATGGTTTTTTCCTTTAAATTGCAATATTTTGAAGTGGTATTTTTGAAACTAAATGTTCCTTTTTCTCAGAAACTAAATTGTGTTAGGCTTTGAAATTTTTACCACCAATTCCATACATCTAACTGCATATTCACTGGTGTGCAAAAATTAAGGACGAGACGGTTTTTTCAATATAACTTTGTACAAAAGCTTTCCAAATCAACACATTTAATACCGTAAGATCCCCAATACGTAAGGACATGTGTAATGTAAGCAACACTTACTAAAAGAGAAATCAGAGGGATAAAAAGAAGCTTTATTGAAAAAGTAACATGGAGCGCAATGCGACTGAAGGCCGAAACATCCCTGTGATGGGTGTCCAGCAAGAAACATCCGGTCGTTAGTAGGGGATATGATCTCCCCCGACGGCTAGGCAGGTTTCACAGCGTCTGCCCATGCTGAGAATGCGGGTGTCAATGAGTTTTTGAGGCATTGCTGCCCATTCGTCTTGCAGCACTAATCGAAGCTCCCGAATCGTTACTGGTGGTAAGGTACGAGCTGACAAGCGTCTGCCTAGAAAATCCCATACATGCTCGATGGGATTGAGATCCGGAGATCGTGCCGGCCAATCCATACGTTCAATATCCTCACTCTCTAAGAGCTGTTCGGCAGCTACTGTGCGATGACATGGTACATTGTCGTCCATGAAAAGGAACTGCGGACCCATAGCGCCTCTAAAAAGACGCACATATGGAAGAAGAATCTCGTTACAATAACGGGCTCCCGTTGACTGAACCTGCGTCGAAGATGTGAAGGTCTGTACGACTACCAAGCATGATGCCTCCCCAAACGAGAACACCGCGACCTCCAAACCTTTCCCTTTCAATGATGTTCGAGGGATGATTGCCGGCTTCCCCGCTCTCTCCAGATGAGTATGCGATGAGAATCGCTACTCAGACTGAATCTGCTCGCATCTGTAAAGAGTACTCGTCCCCATTCATTGTCTCTCCAATTCCAGTGTTCCCGGCACCACAGAGAACGCCTTCTCCGATGGGCAGGCGTTAGAGGTACACACCATATAGGGCGTCGTGCAAACAGACCACCACCGTGCAGTCTTCTGGCCACGGTAAAACGCGATACTTAACCTCCTAATTGGTCTTTCTGTCCGCTCTGCCACTTCGTTCAGCTGATATGCTAATTTTTCGACTTCGTCCTTAATTTTTGCACACCAGTGTACTGAAGTAAAATATTTCTCATATTTCAAAAATATTTTTATAGAGCTGATTCTGTATTGCAAAAAGGCATTTTTTGAAAAAAATAGTGACTTACACATTAAAATAAAATAAAAAAAAAAAACTTTTTTTCTGTAAAATTTTACTTCAGTATAGAGAAAAAAGTCTACTTAAGATACAAAAAAAAAAAAAAAAAAAAAAAAAAAAAATCATAATTACATCTTTAATAGATTTTCAGAAAAAGGTACATGAACCTATGCAAATCAACATTGACAGCATAGGGGGGATCGAGTCCCCTTAAATGTTCATTACTATCTTTTGTGCTTTTCAGAAGAAGCCAGTACTGTCATAACATCCTTACTTCATTTCTAAAGTATTAAGTCATAAGCTGAGTGCTTTCAAATGCAAAAAAATCAATTAAGCTAGCCAACACATTTCTCAGATAAAACCGTATCCCACGCATTACAAAACCGTTTTAATTACTTCAAATCTTTCAACCCCGAAATTAAGAACAGTTTCCAACTTCTCGCGATTTCATTAAAATGTATCTTTCCCTTTACTGGTGCCATTAAATGATAACGAAAACAGCTACAAATTCATATCATTCTTTTTTTCAAGGGAAAGAGAGCATTTCTCCTCCGAAAGTGAAGGAATCGGATATTTTCTCTCCCGCTTTAAAAACTGCGTAGGCGTGTTTAAGTGCGCATTTGCATAAAGTCCCCATCAACTTTCTGAACATAGATTTTGAAATTTCCTTACTTAAGTGATGCTCTTATCTTAGTTTCTTGCTTTGAAGTCACTATTTTATGCAAAGAAATTTTATCCTTTTACGCGGGCATTTTACGGTATCTCTCGAGCTATAAAATTTGTTGTGTTGAAATGCTTCCCGAGTATCTTAAGATAATTCTTTCTCTATGTATGTCTTTTGGGTTTTGAAATTAGTCATATTTCTTGCTTAAACGACGCGTTTGGGGTCTTAGAAAACCGAGTTATTTTTATGAACGAATAATATATTTCCATAATGTTTAGTTTTAGTCGTTTTGACAAAATATTTAATGTCTGTTCTTTGAAAACAGTTTAATCTTATATAATTAAAAACTGAGTGTATGTATGTATGTACGTACCTATGTATGTATCTATGTCCGTCTTACTTCTCCCGAACGCCAGTGAACTGACCATAGGACCAGGTATCGATAGATTCGTAATTTTCCCCGTCTTTATGTTTGGCTATTTATCATAATCCTCCGATAATAATTAGTGGATATAGCAATTAAAAACTATTAATTATAATTCTTATATTTCGACATAAAATCCCTAATTTTCAAAGGCCTTTCTCCGTTCAAATTATTATTCAGTGTTTCAACTCAACTTTTTGTAACAATGCTTTTTATTTAAATTTGTAGCGGTGAAGAAAATCATTGAGAAGAGAGATCTGTTGCCATTTTTATTCAAGAATATGAACAAATAAAATTGTTCTTTTGTTTTAAAGGCTTTTACCTATTCGGTTGATTTAAACTGTTTCCTTTTTGGTTATTTTTCCGCAATATGCCGCAAAATTTTACTGTTTTTTTTTTTCTTTTTTTCAAGCAAGAATGTTGATCAGGCGTCACTTGACATAAATTTCATTTTCGAGGTAGACCGTGCACAGCCGGGTGACGTAGCTAGTTACACTGAAATTCCGTTACAAAGAATACCAATACAACGAAATTCCCCTTTGAACGAAATACATTTTCTGTCACGATTCAATTCCCAATACATTACTCAAATTCTATTCCAACGACATTCTTGTTACAACGTTGCATAATTAACGGTCCCTTTAAGTTCGCTGTACCGGAATTTCACTGTATTAGAGCATGGTGTCATTTCTGTGCGTATGATCGAACTTTACATATAATCGGGGAACCACACGAAATGCGCAAAATAATAAAAAATTAAATCGGTCGCAACGGAAGAGCACATTGAAACTTTTTTTTTGGCGCATAAATTAATTATTTTTGTCTGCCTGTTAGATATGGGGCATTAAAGTCTTTCAAAATTCCAAGAAAAGTTCACAAATGTAAAGATTTGGCGAAAGTTTAAAGATAACAAGTTACTTTTACGCCTGCAAATGGCACAAAAATTGTTTGAAGCAAATTCGCTTTTAAGTATGGGATTTATATTTGCCTTACTTTTCCCCGTAGGCACTAATGTTAAGTTCTTTTGAACTGTTTAAAACTGAACGAAAATTTCTTCAAATTAAAAAATGAATGATCGGAATGAGGTGTCCTCGTCGAAATATTTCGAACAAAAATAAGTTTAACAGTAAGTTACCGCCCTGACTTCTGCCCCAATCTCTGTAACTCCCTAGTCCAGACTGATGAGTTCTAATAAGAACAAAACTGCAGTCTCTGGATGTGATAACCGGGCTTTTTATCCTAGCATTTTAAAATTTTTATCACTTACACCACATCGTTTTTGTGGAGTGAAAAAAACCCATTATTTTCAGTTTTTCTTAAGTTTAAACAATTTTTTCATAATAAAGGACTGCCAGTCTCAGCTTATATTTTCTGTACTTCTAGTATGCATAGTCAACTGAAACAGGAAAATAAACTAGTTTCTTATTGTAAGCTGATCACAGATTTCTTTAGGCTCGAAATGGCAAAAACGGCATTTTTTTCAACCACAATTAGACAACGGAAACTTTCTAATTCGACCGTTTTCATCATTTCGAACCTAAAAAAGTTGATAATAGTCTTACAGTGGAAAACAAGTTTTTTTTTTTTCATGTTGCAGTTGATTTTGCATACTAGAAATACAGGAAACAAAATAAGCTGATACGGCCAGTCCATTATTATGAAAAAATTGCTTAAACTTTAAAAAAAACTGATTAAATGGGTTTTTTCACTCTTTAAAAGTGATCTGTGGGGTAGGCGATCAATTTTAAAAATGCTAGGGTAAAAGTCATTACATTGCCCGAAAAAAATGAAACGAAACAAAAACTGTCTTGCTTTTCTTGGGCGTAGATGAGATATAGACCTTTAAAATAATATAATAATAACTTTTGCACATTACTCAAAGGGGGCCAAGTAGACAGGATAAATACGTCAAAAAATACCTTATAACCAGATTTCTTTGAAATAAATTTACAAAATGTAATTCTAAACAACAAACAGCGTTCAATTTTTATTAACTATATTTACGAATCATAATTTTTCACCAAATACAAACGTTTTATTTAAAGGATTATATCTTTTCCATGCCTTAAAAAAAGCGAGACAGTTTTTCTTTCGTTTTAAATACAATGTAGCGGGTCGTATTCTAGTATTTTCAAATTTTTATCACCTAACAAACATCCCGTTTTCGGGAGTAAAAAAACTTAAGCAAAAATGAAAAATTCGCTTAAGTGATTTTTTTCATCATAAAAGACTATTAGTATCAACTTATTTTTTTCTGTGCTTCTAGTATGTATAACTAACTATAACAAGAAAAAAATTAGCTTCCTATTGTAATTCCTTTATCAAATTTTTAAAACTCAAAATGCCGAAAACGGCACTTTTTAAACCATGATTTGACATCGGAAAATTTCTAATAAGGCTTAACTTAAATCTTTTCTTTTTATGCGCAACTAAAAGTTGATTCTTTCACTTTTATAATAAGATTTGTTTGATCTTCCTACTAAATAAAAAAGGTTTGATAGAACTTTTAGAAAAAAAATTAAAAAAAAAAGCCTAATTTTAACTCATCCACGGAGCAAAAAAATAGTTATATCTCAGAAATAAAAAATTTCCAATTTATATATATATATATATATATATATATATATATATATATATATATATATATATATATATATATATATATATATATATATATATATATATATATATATATCAGTATAGGATTACAGAATATTGGTACATATTACCTGCCGAATTTCATCGAAATCAAAAATGGTGCGGCACGGCCCATTTGTTAATTTAATATTGAATGACCCGTAAATAAGATAAACATTTTATTTTTAAACATAATAAATAAGATATTTGAAACCAATTCCTTCGTAGAATCATCCTTAAGCACACACACCTTAAAGTAGTTTCTTATCCAACAAAAGGATTTTCTGCGAATCAAATTTTAATGGAATAGCATTTTAACCAACAAAATTTTCTTTTTGATTACTTATTAGCTTTAAAGGATTTTTTTTTTTTTAAATCCTCAAAGCTAGAGATTATGAATGAAATTGAAACATAATTATCAGCAAACCCGGCTTTCACTCTTTTTTTTCTCAACCTCAAAAAAATGATAAAATTGCCGATCTTTTGAATGTGTTTTTAGTCTTCATTCCAAGAATTATGAAGCATGTGTTATTTAAAACCGAAAAACATTTATTCATAAACTGAACATTAAAAAACTACGGCATCAGGAAATTCGAATAGCTTTATTTTTCTTTTAAAACGAAAAAACTGAAAACTGATTCTTTTTTATGTATAGAGGAAGAT
This sequence comes from Uloborus diversus, assembly GCF_026930045.1. NCBI lineage: Eukaryota > Metazoa > Arthropoda > Arachnida > Araneae > Uloboridae > Uloborus > Uloborus diversus. The sequence goes on from NC_072731.1 coordinate 257,650,501, forward strand.
GGTTTTTATGCGAACAATTTTTTTTCAAAACCTTTTCTCATAACAATTTCAATTAATTTCTCAGAGCAAAAACATCCTTATGATTGAATTGTCTTTTCTTTGTATCATATATATATATATATATATATATATATATATATATATATATATATATATATATATATATATATATATATATATATATATATATATATATATATATATATATATATATACACATATAAAACAAAATATACAATTTAAGACAAATTTAAATAGAAATTCAAAGAAATTGAAAAAATCAACGACATTAAAAAAACTAAAAGAATAAATACAAAAGTGTACCGTAATGCCAGCGCAAAGCTGCTAGAAACAAAAACAGTACAAACATATTCACACAAACAGTCAAAATACTAATGAAAAAAGCAAATGAAAAAAGCGAGAACATCAAAATGGAAAATGAAAAAGATGAACCCAGGACTAACACTTTCTCAAGTGGGGATTGGTCCTAAAGTTCACAAGGCCCTTTCTGTCTAGCAAGAGGGAAGGTCCCAATAGCAAAGACAGAAAGGGCCTTGTGAACTTTAGGACCAATCCCCCCCTTGAGAAAGTGTTGGTCCTGGGTTCACCTTTTTCATTTTCCATTTTGATGTTCTCGCTTTTTTCATTTGTATTTTGACTGTTTGTGTGAATATATATATATATATATATATATATATATATATATATATATATATATATATATATATATATATATATATATATATATATATATATATATATATATATATATAATTTTTTTTTAAGATTAAGAAAAAAATATTCGTTACTGCATTATAATTTTAAAGCTTGTTTTCAAGTGCCCTTATAGCGCATAGGAATAAATCTGGAACTCATATGAACACGATTAAAAAATGCAGGGCAAATACCATATGAAATTAGCCTCCCTCCCCCCTTTGTCACACAGTATCACACTTCAACTTATCCCTCTACCTTCCCCTTGTCACGTCGTGTAACACAAATAAATTGTTATAAAAAAATGTGTGATGTCATATTTTTTTGTTACCTACTCCCTTTTCCTTGTCACAAACTGTCACAGATCTCGCACCCCCTTTCTACGTTACAACCAAAAAAATATAGTATGCAAAAAGCGAAATTTAACCTAGTTAGTTTCACGGTTGCAAGACAAAACTGAGAACCAGCAAATGATAGCATTTAAAGTCTACTTTAACTTTACATATAGAAGCAATAACATTCCAGCTAAAAAGCAGCAGCTGTTAACAGAATAAAATCTAAAGGTCTCAATGTTTTTATTGATCTCATCGGAACAACAAAAAACCTTAAAGGAAATAAAATAAAATGTACAAGAAAATAAAATAAAGATGAATCACTGCTGATAACAAACATGCTTTTTTTTCCCTCCTTCATAGGCCCATTAAAAAACACGTTGAATTAAATATATCACTTTAGTTTGCTAATTGTTTCGGATGAATAAATGCTTCGAGAAAAAGTATAATTACTTGCTTGAAAAGGTTTTCGCTTTTTCTTTTATCGTGTAAACTGCAGTTTGTGTATGCCACTTGACAAGAGATCAGTTCGAATCGGGTAGATTTTCAAAATCACTTTGGCTATAAAATTACGAGCTAATATTATTCCAACAAATGCAAGAAAACTCCTAGCTTTCAAATGATATTAAACTTAAAAATATAAATGAAATATTTCTCCCACATTTTAATAAATTTTAAGTAAAAAATGGGCTTAAAACTTGAACTGAAAAAGAACAAAACCGAATTTCAAGAAAGATCATAGGGTATATCTTTGAGCTATCCAGATTTTGTTGTTTTTCATTGAATTTTAGAGTTGAACAAGTTGAAAAAAAAAAAAGGAAAAAAAAAATGCAGTTATTGCCTTTTACCTGCTTACGAAAGTATAGTAGTTCTTTTCTTCAAACAAATAGTTTAGAATTGCAATCAAAGAAAAGAAAAAAAAATCCCTTTACAGCCCTATTGAAACTAAGCTTTTAACGTAAATATTTTCTGTCGCACGCGAATAAACGGTTTTTTAAACAATATTTAAATAGCGTTAATTAGTTAAGACCTTAAGGTGAATAAAAGTGCTAAAAACTTTAGTTACAGGGGAATTTTTTATCTCTTTCATATGCGTATAAAAAAATGTTGACCCAAATCCGAGACTTATAAAATGTTCTTTTACATCCTTGTGCAAATGACTTACAGAAATGCAAAAAGAAGTTTTCTTTTAACCTGTCAGAACAAGTTATGTGTTTCTGCATAAAAAGTAAATATTTTAAAAGAAGTTTAATGCAGCAATTTAAACAGCAATATTATTTTAGTTCCATATACATTTTAACTGTTAAAACATTTAGATGTGGTTTTTCTTAATGATTTTCTTTTAGCAAACATAGCTAAATGAGATATTTTAGGAACTTAAAGGGAAAAACATGCTTAATTATATAGTTTAAAACTTATTTCCTGACCTTTCTTCGCTTTCCGCAAACGAAACAAAATATATTTATCTGCATACATAGTATTTAAAATAAATTGAATGCAAAGCCTACACTAAGGAGACGCTCCGATGAATTTAAATCTAAAAAAAAAAAAAACTACTTATAGGGTTGGTTGGTGTAAGTGGGGCCTCTTTTGAGAACAGTTTTTTTTTTTTGAAACCTTATACAAACGCTTTGAAAAAAAAAAAAAAAAAACGTATTGTCTTATTTTATCTTGGACATTATTAATAAACAAAAAGTTTACCGTTATTTTCTAAAATAATATGCCTTAAATATTCTTAAAGATTATATTTTTAAAAGAAATCGAATGGGTGTCCGTTTTACCTTACAATAAGGGTCAAGTGGTTCACCCCCGTTTTATTTAAATTTAAATGAAACATATCTAAAAATGGGATAAGGGGAGTCTTACATGATAAGGTATAAAAATTTTTACTATGAATTACTTTTTTGTTAATGCATCCATTTATGATATATTTACTGCCTTTTAAATCTGTATCACGGAAAGTTTTAAAACAAAATAATTTAGTTTGATAAATCTTTTGAAAGCCTATATGTATATATTTTACTTTTAGATATAAAGGTGTGTTGAATGAAAGTAATACAATTAATTAAGATCCATATTAGCAGATTAGTCAAAACTATAAGTTGAAAAAGAAATTGGAAACACTAAATAACTGCGTCTACGTAAAGTTAGCTAAGAAAAAACCAATATGACTTCATCCTCAGTAATTATTCCAACATCATCTGCACTATACCAATAGAAAGTGTTACTATTTCTATTCATTCTTACATATTCAAAAGTATATTTTAGTTTGTATCATCAGCTTCCAATATTAGATTTGCATAAATCTTAATGGTTTTACTTCATTAAAGTTTTACAAATACATAATCACTAGGTTTAGAAGTTTTTGTAGCTGACCTATCAATTCCTACTGAGTCATCATAGTTTTCTCGTATTTTACTAATACGAATATTTCATCAGAGTTGCTTTTGATTTTCAAATCCTCACTATTAGGGAGATGGGACCCACTTACACCGTAGTGAGGGGACTCACTTACCCCTTATAGCGAAAATTTACGGGGTAAGTGGGACACCTCCTCTAAAAGAGTTATAATATTTTATTCAAAAATTCTAGTTGCAATATGGACTTTAAGTTGAACAGTACATTAAGATTTAATGATCACAAACGAGCTGATGTGTGCATCACATGACTTCCTTTTACTCTAATTTAATGTCATTTCCCCATTATTGGCAATTTTAATGTGATTCAATTGGTTACTCTCTAAATATCACCAACAGTGGCCAAATTGAAACCAAATTTTAAACAAATCGCCAAATTTGTCGCCAAGTTGGCGACAAAACTTGGCGACCAAAAGGCTGGCAAGTGGCCGACAAATTATATCACCACTTGAGTTTACATCGAAATTAACAATGATTTCACCGCAAAAAGGGGCAAAAGACCCCTTAGGAACATCCGAATGCAACCAAAAGGGAAGGTGCACAACTAGACCCCACTAGGAGTACATGTACCAAATTTCAACTTTCTAGGACATATCGTTTTTGAGCTATGCGAGATACATACACACATACGCACATACATACGTACATACGGACGTCACGGGAAAATTCGTTGTAATTAACTCGGAGGTCGTCAGAAAGGATATTTCGGGTGTCTGTACGTTCCTAGGCATATATCCACGTGTGGTCGGGTCGAAAAAAAACTCAACATTCATTTGGGGTTGAGAAAAATGGAAATTAAGGCCAATTTTTGAGGGAAAAATTTGTCGCGAATACAATACTTCCTTTTTTGTAAAAGGAAGTAAAAAACAATACAACTTACCGGGAAACACTTCTTTAAAAAAATGTTGCTTGAACATGCAAAAAAATATTTTTCAGCTAAAGAGATAAAACATTAAAAGTTATTCAGATGTCTGATTGGGCAAGCGGAAACTATGCGATTCATACACAAAGACAGCACTTTGTAATAAAATGTAAATGTATTAATAGGGTATTAGTATAAATAGAGTTAAACTAGACACAAATATGTATTTTATAGACGGATTTAGTCTACACAAGCAAAATTTATTTCTGCAATTTTCTGCTCGTAGTTTGCTTACAAAGATTATTTTATTTATTCAGTTCATATGATTCCCAAGTAGGTATTATTTTTCTGACCTCAACCGCATAAAAAAAATGTTACATTTTATGAACAACATTTGTTGGCAGTTGTTTTCATACTAAACGCAAAAATAAACGCACAGTACTTCCCTAAACGTCTACAATTTCCTTTTCTTGATGAAGTCAAGTAGATTTTTCGACAGCAGTTGCTCATAAAGTGGAAAACACTTAATATGCTTTGGAAAATAACGCTCAACAAAAGTTTAAAATTAAATTCATAAAATTTTACGAAAAAGAAGTAAGAAAAGCAATTTTTTTGCTAAAAGTAGCAGCAAAAGCCAGAGAAAGCGGTAAGTTATGTATGCAACAGTTTTTCAAGTTTTAAAAACACTTTCGTTCTCATTCACCACAACATTGATCCGGACGCTCAACGCTTGAGCCCATATAAGGATTAACAAGCAGAATTTAATTTATTCTGAGGAAATGAAGTTGGATTTTTGTTTATGTTTAACTACTTACGGTAGAGAGTGCTGTACAAACATGCTGAGAAAAAAACGAATGGACAGGAGACATATTACATTTTAAATTCAAAGAGTTTTTTGTGTCTCAGTTATAAAAGAAATTTTTACTACAGTAGGAAGGAGTGGGGTAAATGGCTGCCATTAAAAAAATTCAGCTTTTTCTGTCTCTAAAAGTTATTTGTTTACCAAAACTTATTACTTTTTTGCTTTATGATTTAAGACTGTTTCTGAAGATTTTAAATTATTCACTAGGAATTAAAATGTGTTATATAATAGTTTTATCAAAGCTTTTTTACAAAAAGCACTAAAGTGGGAGGCGGGGGGGGGGGGGAAGCGGATAGGCTTTCGTATGCCCCCCCCCCCCATGGTGTGTAAACGGCAATGCACACATATGTCATGTTTACATGAACACCCCCAGTTTTAATCAGTCCCAGCGAAGCAACAGTGAAGCGGCTGGCGTAACCGGGCTTAAATAAAAAAAGAAGGATACATTTCTAAAAAAAATAATGTTTTGTAACTTGTGATTGAAGACCAGCTTTTTTTTTTTATTGTCAGTAATATTACGTTATTCTGACACCATCCAGCTACAAACTACGATAGTCATTTCGTTTGTATATTTTTTTTAATTTAAGGTTATAATTAGTGAAATAAAAACTGTGCCTTCGGGCAAAACGGATCGGGCAAACCGCGTATAGGATTTAATCATATATTTACTTATAATGTCTTGACTCGTGTGCTGACTTAGATTTTCTATTTTTGATGGCAATTAATTTGTCTATTAATTCAATCAGTAATTTATTTCTGTTTTATAAACAAATGTGCTGACTTTAAATTGGATACGTACAACTTTTACATATTTTTTTGTATAATGGCAGGTAGCTAGTCAATTTTTTAATCATTCATAATTTCATATTTCATTGGCAAATGTACCAAATCACAATTAGTCAAGCTTACCCGCTTTGAGCCCCCTGGTAGGGCAAAGCGGATTTTTCAAATGTTTGTTAAGTTTGACTATAAATAAATATTGGGTTTCAATTAATACAAAAATCACCTTTTATTTTGTAGTTCGATAAAACCGAAATTGTTGCTATAAAAATCCGAAAACTACAATTTTCGAGCGTTCTTCGAAAACCTACCCACTTTGGGCCACCCTCCCCTATGTTTTAAATAAGAAAAGAGCTGAAGACAACTTGAATTGAGTTTTACTCCATTTGTTAAGGAAATTTTAACTAGCATACATGTTTAAACTTTAGTCTTACCGTTTCTTTTCTAGGTAACGGCAGAACATTCAGAGTACCACCTTAATAAAAGGCTGATGTCATGGTTGATTAAAAAATATTTTTTATATTTTTTAGTTACTCAACAGAAAGTTTAATTAGACATTTAAAGGACAAAAGACATTTAAGGATAAACGTTAACCTGCTTAGTATACATTCTGAAAAAACGTGTTTTTTGAAATAACACTATGTAACAAAAAACCGATTTCCTGCTGTGTAAAAACACAAGAGAAAAGTTGGTTTTGGCCTTGATTTTCTAAAAAACATGGAGTTATTTGGGAAACATTGTTAGGATCTAAAAAAATCACATATTTCTGAAGAAAAGGATATATGACAAGTGACCAAATATTAATTTTAAATTTCAAGTGTCATGTGTCCTTTTTCCTGATATTCACCCAAAATTTACTGCCTTATGCCAGCATTTTCAAGATTTTGGACTTTCACAGTAACAACAATTCAGAACTTGAGTGAAAATCGTAACACTTAAGCGCGATTGGGTTTGATCGTTATTTTCTATTTGTGTACTTCCTTTTACAAAAAAGGAAGTATTGTATTCGCGAAAAAATTTTCACTCAAAAATCGGCCTTAATTTCCAT